>NW_006160139.1:681939-709136 GCF_000334495.1 Tupaia belangeri chinensis | reverse complement strand
AGAGACATAGAGACAGAAAGCGAGAAATCACCCCCCAGGGGGGATGGTCACACCGCAATCCCTTCTCCTCCATTCTCCTCTCGGGATCTTGGGCACGCATGCACACGCGCCTGGCATGAGTTTTTTTTAAGCCACCGTGTCCGTGACACAAACCGTGGTCGACTAAGTGGGAGTCCAGAGACATAGCCATTATGCTAACTGCTGGTTCCCTGTTTATTCATTTTTAATTTGACCAGAGAAGGAGAGAGGGAGGGAGGGGGGGGGGCAGGGGGGGAGGGAGAGAGGGAGAGAGGGAGAGAGGGAGAGAAAGAGAGAGAGAGAGAGAAGTGTGAAAGCAAGCCACCAGATTTGGGACTCGAACCGCCATCGGCCACATGGGAGTCCAGAGCCTTTAACCACCATGCCACCTGCTGGTGCCACAAAATACTCGTCTTCTATAACATTTCACATGCTTACCTCATGCAGAGAGAACACTCAAAATCGGAGACATCTATCAATTCTTCTGGGATGTCGCCATCGGCAAAGGAGAACATACAGACTTCACTGGAAGTCTCTATAAAGCAAAGAAAAAGGGTTTTTTCTCATTTAAATGCGGAAAGGCCATTCTGAACAAACCATCTCTTCATGTGGGGTACAGGAGTTCTCACCTCCTTGTCTTTTCAGTTTACTCCTGCCATCTTCACCTAGAACCACATCCTGCTCTAAGAGGTACAGCTTCCGTTTCAGCAGAACCCCTTTCTCTTGCACGGAGAGTAAAGGTGCTGAGGCCACTCTCTTCAGACAGTCCTCTCTGGCGGGCGCGTCACCTGAATTGATGGCCTGTGCTGACCGAGCGCGGCTCAGGCTTCCCTTGACAGGCTCGGACGTGACCTCTGGTACGGCTTCATTCTACAAAGGTACGATCAACAAAGGTAACTGCATTTCTTTCCTCTCCTCTCCACCTTTCTCCAAGAGTCAAACTGAAATAAAATTTCAATGTCTTACAAAGTCTATTTTAACTGACACTTGGCAGTACTAACTTTTAACTCCAAATCTTTGGCAAGCAAATAATTTTTAGCCAGCATTGACAAACTCACAGGTACCCAATGACTTACATTACAATGAGGCTTCAAGCAATTGTGCTAATATAGTAGTCCCTATCCTCAGGACACTAAAATATAATGTCGTACATACTACAGGAATATGCCTTCTGACATCAGATGACCTAAACTTGTGATTGGTGAGCAAGTATTTTACATAAAAGATTTCAGAGTCAAATCCAAGGCTATAGACAAAATCGTACTAAGACAACTAAACTGGGTAAAGCTACTCAAGTAAGTTCTAGCACCTGTAGCTAGGAAAGTGAAGCTCTGGCTGGACAGACACAGGTCTGCTAACCCCAGGCTCACCTCTTCTCAGCACTCACCTGCTTTGGGCTAAGATCACCGGGGGCGTGAGACTCTTCCATTACTGAAGGAAAACCAAAAGGCTTGTTCTTAATGCACGGTAATGAACTCCAGGAAGGCTCCTTTAGACCTTCTTTTAAGTTTTCAGGTGACAATAAATCACATAAAATCTGTAAAAGAAATATAATAAAAGTAATGGAAAATGGAAAATATTTCTTTAAGAACCAGTTCATATAAATGTACTTAATATGTAAGAATCTTTAGAAAGTTTGTACCACACTGTTTTAACGAGCAGGGGAGAAACAGATTAAATAATGCAATAAATCAGAAAGTTTTGTCACACCCCACATCTGCCTCAATGAGGTTAAATCTCCTCAAAGAAACAATTCAAAATGTTGAAAGGTGGGCTTGGGAGGATTAGGCTGGCGACCCGAGACGGTGGCAACATAAAAGATAAACCTAATCATACAAGAGTATACAAGAAAGAGGCCCTAGGAGAAGTAGGAAACATTCTCCTCTAGGACTGGTGAGCCCTGTTCTGTCAACACCAACAGTAAACCCTACGGTGGCCTTAGAGTATGTACGTGACCAAGAACTCGGATCTCTACCTAGGAAACCCTAAAAGCCCCTGCATTTAGTTTCCTGCTAAACAACTAACCTGCTGCTTAGCACGTTACTGGCAGCACCGAAAGGGAAGCTTCCCCTTAAGAGCTGGGAGTTAAATTGAAAGACGCCTAGAGAATCGATCTCTGGGTACTGACATCAGTAACGCACCTAAAACTCCGAGGAAACGGGAAGCATCTGGCTAGCAGAAAATGAGGGATTCTGATTTTCTGAGCTGTCAAAGCTGTATTTCAATGTACAACAGAGTGCTTCTTCTGGAATTTGCCATAGGGCTCGTGTGCTTGCTGGGGAGAGGCTGGGAGAGGGAGTAAAAGTGAGAAGCACCCTCTGGGCAGATGGCCATGCCAGTTTCTCCTCCATTCTCCTCTTGGGATTCTGGGCATGTGCGCACATGTACCCAGCATATTTTTTAAGCTGCCGGGTTCGGGACTCAAACTGTGCAGATGGCTATGTGAGACCCAACAGCCTTAACCACCATGCCACCTGCTGGCTCAACAGAGCATCTCTTTTTTTTCTTTCTTTTTAAAAAATAATACTTATTTTTTTCTTTCTGCCTTTCTTTCTTTTGACCAGAGAGAGGGAGAGAGAGAGAGAGAGAAAGGGACACAGAAAGTGAGAAAGCAAGCTGCTAGGTCCAGGACTCGAACTGCGGTCGGTCATGTGAGTCGCCCCTAGCTATCTCGCCATCTGCTGGCCCCTCAGAGCATTTCTTAAAGCCTAAATCTGGAAGTTCCATTTTTCAGTTGTACTCTCTCAAATATACAAAAATCAGAATAACTCCCAAATCATTATGCAGAAATACACAATATAAACAAAAGGACATCTTTGGCAGGCACTTATTTAATAACCAAACACTTAAAAATCTGCATATAATTTTACATTTCCTCTGATTTAAAAACTGTGTTAAGGGGACCAATAGATGGCATAATGGTGACGTCGCTGGACTCCACAGTCGACCATAGTTCAAGTCCCAGACCCAGCGGCTTAAAACTCACACTGGGGGTGTGTGCGTGTGTGCCCAAGATCCCAAGAGGAGGATGGAGAAGGGATTGTAGCGTGGCCACACCCTCAGGGGGGTGATTTCTCCCTTTCTGTCTCTCTGTCTCTCTAGTGAGCACGCGTGCCCTATAAGCAAAAATTCTCTCGGAAAATTTAACAGAAAGTGTGTTAAAGATACACCTAGTCCAGACCCAGCAACTCCTCTCCCAAGTATGTGTCGAGAACATGTGAAAATCCATGTCTACAAATGACTTGGACAAGAATGTGCATAGCAGCTTTATCTGTAACAGTAAGACAAAAACAAAAACGAGAAGCAATTCAAATGAAACCAGGTGATTTCATTTAAATTGTTTCTAGGTTTGTCTGTACATAAACTGCAGTGTGGGATCACATAACAAAATATTTAGTCAACAATTAAAAGTTACTGGATATAGTTCAAAAATAGTAATGTTCAGTTGAAAGAAATACAGGCAGAGGAGAGCACCTACTATACGATTCTGTTTATGTCAAGTTCTGAACAGGCAAAACTGCTCTATGAGGACAGCAGCCTCCGGGAGGAGGGAGTGCCGGGCTCGCGGGGAAGCGGGTAGACACTCTGGGGTGATGAGAATACCCTCTCTTCCCAGTGAGGCACTCTTCCATCTCTCAAACGCATCTGACTATCAAATCCATGCATTCTATTAAATGTAAACTAGAGGCCGATACTCCCCGTCTGAAATACCTGGGACCACACAAGACACATTAGGCCGTCAGGAAAGTCGTGGCATATTTCTGTTTTCTACGCAAAAACATGTCATGACTTTGCCGATGACCCAGTACATAATGAAATACCTCGAGGAGGAGACTTACGTGCACACATGAAGTTCAGTTGCAGTTCATAAACACCTTATACACACGGCCTGGCGGCACCTCCATACAACACGCTGGTTTGCAGCGTTTATAGACTGTGACTGTCACGTGAGGTCAGGTGTGGAATTTTCTACTTGTGGTGTCAAGCCAGTGCTCAGAAAGTTGGATTTTGGAGCCTATCATTCGGGTTAGGAATGCTCAACCTGTACACCGCAGTTGAAAAGCTTACAGAGGGGGCCGGCAGGAGGCGAGGTGGTCTGACACTGGGCTCACACATGGTCAACCACAATTTGAGTCCTGGACCCAGCGGCTTTCTTTCTCACTTTCTCTCTCTCCGTATTTAAATTGTGGACACACTGTGCCCTATAGCAAAAATACATTAATTTAAAAATAGTAATACTTAATCAATTAAATTAAATTTGAAAAGCTCACTGAAAGGCCAGTACCAATACCATCGCCCAGTGGTTAAGAAAGCCAGACCCCACATGGCCAACTAAGTTGTTCAAATCTCAGCCTTGGGAGGCCTGAAAAACAGGCTGGGCGTGCATGTGCCCCAAACACCAACAGGATGAAGAACTGGAGAAGGGGCTGTGGGGATTGTGGTAAGGACACAGTTCACTGGGGGTGCTTTGCCTCTCTCCTCTCTCTTATGAGCACTCCCTTGCAATTAAAAAAAAAAAAATTTACTGGGGAAAACCAAAATATTTAAAACATCATTTGTTTTACTTCACTTCACATGACCCATTTCAACCAGTAAACAAGAGTCATAGAAATATCAGGATGCCGGGACCAGCAGTTGGCACAATGGCTATGTCACTGGACTCCCATGTAGTCGACCGCAGTTCGAGTCCCAGACTTGGTGGCTTAAACTCACGCCAGACACGTGTGTGTGCGTGCCTAAGACCCCAAGAGAAGAATGGAAGAGAAGGGACTACAGTGTGGCCATCCCCCCAGGGGGTGATTTCTCGCTTACTGTCTCTCTAGCAAGTGCACATGCCCTATAGCAAAAAGAAGAAGAAAAAAAAAAATCTCTCAAAAAAAAAACCAAAACAGAAAAGAAATATCAGGATGTCCAGAAACATGGAGAATACAAAATTATAAACTTAAAATGTCTGCGTCTTGGGGCCAACAGGTGGCATGGTGGTTAAGAGTGCTGGACTCCATGGGAACCAGCAGTTAGCGTAATGGCTATGTCGCTGGACTCCCACGTAGTCGACCACGGTTCATGTCCCGGACCCGGTGGCTGAAAACTCACGCCGGGCGCGTGTGCGTGCGTGCCCAAGATCCCAAGAGGAGAATGGAGGAGAAGGGATTGCGGCGTGACCCATCCCCCCTGGGGGGTGATTTCTCGCTTTCTGTCTCTTTGTCTCTCTCTGTCTGTCTGCAAGCGCGTGCGCCCTAGAGCGAAAACCTCTCCAAAAAAAAAAGAGTGCTAGACTCCCACATGGCAGACCACAGTTCGAGCCCCAGACCCAGTGGCTTGCTTTCTCATTTTCCCGCTCTCTCTCTCTCTCTCACTCTGTCCCTCTCTGGTCAAATGAAAATAAACTAACTAACTAATTAAAGTTCAATAAAAATAATTCTTTCCCCAAAAAAGTCTGCATCTCACCAGGGAAAGACCACTAACAAACATGGAAAGTAAGAAACTGTGCAGCAGGACACGATCTCGTTGTATCAGTAGGCTAGAATTTACGCGGAAACACTCATACAGAATTTACCAACATTAGCTACAGTCTTAAAAAAGTAGGGATCTGAGAAATATTTCAAAGTTCTTGTACTTCAGGATACATACGGATTTCCCAAAAGCTTGAGCTATTGCCCCAATTCTATGGATCCCGATTCCCATGAGTTTAAGTTACCGTGTCTGGTACTTGAACTGCGGTCGACTACATGGGAGTCCAGCAGAATGGAAGAGAAGGGACTACAGTGTGGCCATCCCCCCAGGGGGTGATTTCTCGCTTACTGTCTCTCTAGCAAGTGCACATGCCCTATAGCAAAAAGAAGAAGAAAAAAAAAAATCTCTCAAAAAAAAAACCAAAACAGAAAAGAAATATCAGGATGTCCAGAAACATGGAGAATACAAAATTATAAACTTAAAATGTCTGCGTCTTGGGGCCAACAGGTGGCATGGTGGTTAAGAGTGCTGGACTCCATGGGAACCAGCAGTTAGCGTAATGGCTATGTCGCTGGACTCCCACGTAGTCGACCACGGTTCATGTCCCGGACCCGGTGGCTGAAAACTCACGCCGGGCGCGTGTGCGTGCGTGCCCAAGATCCCAAGAGGAGAATGGAGGAGAAGGGATTGCGGCGTGACCCATCCCCCCTGGGGGGTGATTTCTCGCTTTCTGTCTCTTTGTCTCTCTCTGTCTGTCTGCAAGCGCGTGCGCCCTAGAGCGAAAACCTCTCCAAAAAAAAAAGAGTGCTAGACTCCCACATGGCAGACCACAGTTCGAGCCCCAGACCCAGTGGCTTGCTTTCTCATTTTCCCGCTCTCTCTCTCTCTCTCACTCTGTCCCTCTCTGGTCAAATGAAAATAAACTAACTAACTAATTAAAGTTCAATAAAAATAATTCTTTCCCCAAAAAAGTCTGCATCTCACCAGGGAAAGACCACTAACAAACATGGAAAGTAAGAAACTGTGCAGCAGGACACGATCTCGTTGTATCAGTAGGCTAGAATTTACGCGGAAACACTCATACAGAATTTACCAACATTAGCTACAGTCTTAAAAAAGTAGGGATCTGAGAAATATTTCAAAGTTCTTGTACTTCAGGATACATACGGATTTCCCAAAAGCTTGAGCTATTGCCCCAATTCTATGGATCCCGATTCCCATGAGTTTAAGTTACCGTGTCTGGTACTTGAACTGCGGTCGACTACATGGGAGTCCAGCGACATTGGCATTATGCCAACTGCTGGTCCCGGGCCGGGAATCTGTTAACACTCACTCTGAGTGATTCTGACAGAAAACCACACTCTAAGAACCAATTCGACAGTGTGGTAAATAACACAGCACCACGGATATGGACGAACCCTGAATGAACAGGACCCTGAATTTGTAGTAGGGGAGATTTTTCTCAGAGACTTTTTCAGAGATGCTACTCTTTCCAGATGTCAGGTAGGCAAGTTTGCAAGAGTTGAGAGCTATTTTTTTTTTAATGCTGCATACCGAAAATCCTCAGAAGCTCGGGTTATTTAAAGTCAGGGTTTCTCGAGGTCATTTATGTGATCAGAGAACCCTCTTCCTTTTTTTTCTTTCCTTATTAAATTTTACACCACATACCACAGACAGGACAGACCCTGGAAAGTGACACACGAGTACAGAGTAAAATAAAACAAAATGAGCGACTAGTGAACACCTACTGCCAAACACAGGGATGAAGCGAAGCTCGGATTTCAAGAAAAAGGCACGAGGGGGGGGGTCAAGAAAGACACCTGAGCACAGCAATGTTCGCTTAAAGACCACCAGCCTTGCTCAGGTTAATTCACAAACGACTGGAGAACGCCCACATTAACTAGGCGAAGGTACTGCGTGCAGTATCTGTGATGAGACGTTTCTATTTCACTAGGAATTCAACGCTAAGTACGTAAACATGGAAAATGCCTGTCAAACGACTCCCTAGTTAGACTTATTCACCTCTGATGTTTTCATTCCATTTTTCTAATTAGCATTTTCAAGAAGATCTGTCTTAGCCGCCTTAAAATACTAAAGTTGGTAAACTCGTTACTATTATTATTATTTTTCAGTTTGCCACAGGCTGTGTGCACTTACCCAGAGAGAGACAGAGAGGGAGGGAAAGTGAGAAATCGCCCCAGGGGTGGTCATGCCACATTCCCTTCTCCACCATTCTCTCCCTGAGATTTGGGGCACACATGTGCGTGGCCCTCCCGGTTTCAAGCTGCAGGGTCTGGAACAGGAACCGCACAATCACTGTGGATCAGCCGCCTTAACCCACGCCTCCTGCCGGCCCCTGGTTACCTTTTCCACTTGTAACTTTGCAGGTGCAAAGTCTTCATCCAGAGTCAAGCACTGAAGAAAGAGCTGTAAGGCATCACCGAGGAACCCAGCCTCATGGAGCACCTTTCCCTTCCTGAAGTAGACCTGCAATAAAGCACACAAAACCTGTACAGACAGAGCCATCTAAAATACACCATTGTCGAGTAAAGCAGCGGTCTGCCAGAGATGCTGATTGTGAAAGTCTGAATTACTGGAGACCAAAGCATTTTATTTTAAACATTTTATTATTTTTAAAATTTGCTATAGGGTGCATGTGCTTGCTGAACAGAGAGAGAGAGAAACTAAAACAGCACTCCCTGGGGGAAGGCCGCACTGCAATCCCTTCTGCTTTCTCCCTCTGGGATTTTGGGCATGCTTACACATGCAAGCAGCATGTTGTTCAGGCTGCCAGATTCAGAGCTCAAACCACACAGCTGGCCATGCGGAGATCCGGCTGGCTCCCAAAACATCTACCTGGGCAATCACCAGCCAAGGCAACTAAGGCCCGGAGGATCACTAGACCAAGTCCACAGCAAGTCAGAGCCGCAGAGGCACAGGCTGTAGGCGGCCCCTGCAGGGCTGGGATCACCTAGAAGACCTCGGTTTGGAGCCCAGGGAGACCTGGAACAAACCAGGCGTGTGCAGTGTGTGTGTGCGTACACGTGATGTGTGCGTGCTCATGCTCCTGACTGCTCAGGAAAGCTGTGGGTGGTCACCACAGCACAACAGACCCTGCCTGGATGTGCCCGTTTCTCCATGAAATAAACTTAAAAGAATGTTAAAAAGAAGAAGTTACTGATTCAGAGATTTTTAATTTAATAACGGCTGTTCAAGGTAAAAGAAAATAATGTGTAAAATTATACTGATATTGAGATGCGCCAAGATGAAAGAAACATTAAAATGTAAAACATTCACGTTAGGGGACCGGCAGATGCTGTAACGGTTACGTCGCTGGACCCCCACATGGCAGATGGCAGCTCGAGTTCCGGACCCAGAGGCTTGACACTCAGACCAGGTGTATATGCGTGCGTGCCCAAAATCCTGAGGGGAGAATGGAGAAGGGATTGTGGTGTGGCCATTTAACCGGGGGAAGATTTCTTGCTTTCTGTCTCTCTAGTAAGTGCATGTGCCCTACAGCACAAACCTATTTAAAAAAAAAAAAAATTACTTTAGAAGCAGGGCAAAATGCAAAATGGTATCCTCCAGGTTATTGGGGATGTAAGTTTGTCTATGCTAATAGTTAAGAAAGTACTTATAGGGACCAGCATTCCATGCAATGTCTATGTCACTGGACTCCCATGTAGTCGACCGCGGTTTGAGTCCTGGACCCAGTGGCTTAAACTCACGCTGGGCACGTGTGCGTGCGTGCCCAAGATCCCGAGAGAATAGAGAAGGGATTGCAGCGTGGCCATCCCCCCTGGGGGGTGATTACTCGCTTTCTGTCTCTCTGCCTCTCTCTTCGTCTTTCTGGCAAGTGCACTCATCCTATAGCAAAAAAAAATCTCTCAAAAAAATAAAAAAGTACTTATAGACCTCACACATCCATAAATACTTATGTTGTCTTTTATTTTTCTCCTTTATATTATGAGTTCAGCAAGCTTTATGACAAACATTAGAATCCTAGTAATAATTGATAAACCAAAAATTCAATTTGTCCACCAATGAAGTGTTAACTGCTAAGCTTTAAATGAGCCTGATTTATGTGTTTAGAATGACAGAGGTGTTGGATCATTAGAATTAAATAATACCAAAGGAACCTAAAGAATGTTCTAGTCAGTTTTTGATACCCATTTAAATGTTAAAGAAAACCTTTTTTTCTTTGCTTTTTTTCTTTGTTTTTTTAGGTTTTTGCCATATGGTGCGTGTAGTCTGAGACAGAGAGGGAAAGTGAAAAATCATGCCCTGGAGGGATGGTCATCCTGAAATCTTTCAATCTCCTTTTGGAATTTTGGGCACATACACACAACAAGAGCCTAGCATGATTTTCAAGCCATTAGAGGTCCAGGACTCAAACTGCATTCAGCTATGTGGGAATCTAGCCTTAACCACCCTGCCACGTGCTAGCCCCAAAACACCAAATTCTTTTTATTTTTGAGATCTTTACTATAGGGCGTGTGTGCTCGCCAGAAAGACAGAAAGCGAGAAATCACCTCCCGGGGGGATGGCCACGCTACGATCCCTTCTCCTCCATTCTCCTCTCGGGATTCTGGAAACTCACGCGCACGCACATGGCATGAGTTTCAAGCCGCAGGTCCAGAACTCGAGCCATGGTCGACTATGTGAGAGTCCGGAGACGTAACCATACGCCATCTGCTGGTCCCAAAAAACCCACAGGTTAAAAGCTTATTAATGTTTATCATTTACGAAAGAGAAACAGGGAGAGACAGGTACTCCAGAGTCTTCCTGCTACGCTCCTGACTCAACCAGCCAAGATGGGGGCCCGAGTTCACGCCTGCACGTACAGGAGGGCCTCAGGGTGCAAACTCCGGACCCCCTGGTGTGGTTGTGTCATCAAGTGTTGTGTTCGAGTCTTCTTTAAAAGTCAGATGGGCGGGGCCAGCAGGTGGTGAGGTGGATAAAGGCGCTGGATTCCCACATGGCCAACCATGGTTCAGGTCCTGGACCTGGTGGCTTGCTTTCTCACTTTCCCTTTCTCTCCCTCTCTCTCATCAAATAAAGGGAAAACAAAAACAAAAACAAGACAATAATAAATGGAAATAAATAAATAATTCTTAAAAAAAAAAGTCAGATGGGCAAGGCAACCGCCTTTGCTCGCAGCTGTTCTATTACAGCCCTGCCTAATGGCCTCAGCATCATCATAATGCTGCAGACGACCCCCAGCTTCAAAACCGCACCTCTATTAAAAGAACTTCCTTCGATAAACTCCAGTTTGGACCCATCTTCACAATGTGGCAAGTTATATTTCTTTGCAGAAATTTTGTATGATAATGTCCTTTGTGTTTCAGGGACATGAATCCAGTCTGTTCTTCAGTTAGAGAACACAGGCTCCTTATTTGAAAATCTGTCAGATTGGGACCAGTTAGCGTAATGGCTATGTCGCTGGACTCCCATGTAGTCGACCACGGTTCGCGTCCCGGACCCGGTGGCTTAAAACTCACACCGGGTGCGTGTGCGTGCGTGCCCAAGATCTCGAGAGGAGAATGGAGGAGAAGAGATTGCGGCGTGGCCATCCCCCCTGGGGGGGTGATTTCTCGCTTTCTCTCTCTCTCTCTCTCTCTTGTCTGGCGAGCGCACGAGCCCTATAGCAAAAAAAAAAACACTCTCAAAAAAAAAGAAAATCTGTCAGATGACATTCATGCACTCAAAATATTTCCTCTAAATTTCTAGAATGCTGTGTATCTTATTTAGAGTCAATCATCCATTTTGTTAAAACTCATAACCATAATGGAATGTGTATTTCCTGTGCATGCTGCAATTTAAAAATGTATGCAAATGTAAAACAGTAATTTTACCTCAGGCCAGTTTGGAAGTTGAAAGAGAACCGCATTTAAATCTTCTATGGCTGCTTTGAACTCCTGAAGACCAGCATATGACTCTGCTCTGTAAATTTTTAAAGTTAAGTCGCTGGGCTCTGAAATAAATAATTTATAAGAATATGGTTATTTTTAGATTATTGTAGAATCCACAAGATATTATCATACTAGATTAAGAAACGACTTAGTGGGACCAGCAGTTAGTGTAATGGCTATGTCACTGGACTCCCATGTAGTCGACCACGGTTCGAGTCCTGGACCCGGTGGCTTAAACTCATGCTGGGCGCATGTGCGTGCATGCCCAAGATCCCGAGGGGAGAATGGAGGAGAAGGGACTGTGGCGTGGCCATCCCCCCTGGGGAGTGATTTCTCACTTTCTGTCTCTCTGTCTCTGTCTGTCTGGCGAGCGCACGTGCCCTACAGCAAAAACCTCTCCAAAAAAAAATAAACAGAAACGACTTAGTGATTCCGGAGTCACTAACCTCAGCAAACTAACGTTTATGAACCCAGGCTAAGTTTGACCCATTTCACATGGTGAATCTTACCTAGAAGTTACAGTAAAGTTGTATCGCTGTAAGCAGGTCATGGTACAGGAAGAAAATGTTTTTGAGATTACAGGAAATATTTTTATAACATGAATAACACCTCTAAGAAAACTAGTTTTTGGCTTGCTTGTTTTTTAGGTTTTTGTCATAGGGCATGTGCTTGCCAGAGAGAGGGAAAGTGAGAAGTCAACCTCTCCAGGTATGGTCCTGCCACAACCCCTTCTCCTCCAGTCCCCTTTCCTCCATTCTCCTCTTAGGATTTTGGGCACGCATGCACACCTGGCATGATTTTCAAGCTGCAGGGTCCAGGACTCGAACTGCAGTTAGCCAAATGGGAATCCAGCACCTTATCCAGTATGCTACCTGCTGGACCACTAGTGTTTTGTTTTAATAAACAGAGTAGTTTATAAATACTTTAAAGACCCATAACATATTAGATTAGCCTTTTTACAGTAAATCTTATTTTCTATACCCTAGTTTATAAAAAACAACCGTGTGTGCGAGTACCACACGTGAAATCCCACTGATGAGGAACTCGGGTGGGTGGAAAATGCACTTCCTGTGCCCACTCCGTCCAGCCCTGCAGACGGGAACCAAGGGTGACTCTTTTTTTTTCTGAAAGAGAGATTTTGCTATAGGGAGTGTGTGCTCACCAAAGCAGCAGACACAAAGCGAGATCATCCCTGAGGGGAGATGGCCACAGCGCAATCTTCTCCTCCATCCTCCTCTCGGGATCTTGGGCACCCAGTGAGTTTTAAGCCACCAGGTCCAGAACTTGAACCACAGTCAACTACGTGGGTGTCCAGCGACATGGCATTACACCATCTGCTGGTATCCCAAGGCTCACTCTTACGAGGACATATTGGGTCCTGATTCTGGAGAAAATGGATTGGTAAGGTCAAAACTTTAATTCCTGTCAGGGGCTAGAGTGATCTAAGTCCGTCTTAAATATACTTTATTTCAAATCCTCATGAAAAAGTCTTTGTTATTAATTACCTTATCCTCTACATTTGTAATTAAGAAATCAAATTACAGATTGAACATCTCAGGTCTTAAAATCTGAAAGCCAAAATGCTACAAAATCCAAAACTTTTTGAGTTCTGACATAAACCAACAAATAGAAAATTAGTTACCTAACCTTGTATAATAATTCACACTCAAAACCGTGCAATGCAAAATTAGTGTGGAAAACTACCTTCAGGCTACGTATATGAGGTATATATGAACACAACTAAACTTTATGTTTGGACGTGGGTCTCGTCTATAAGATATCTCATTCTATATTACATATATACAAATATTTCAAAATCCCAAACACTTCCAGTCCCAAGTATTATAGAAAGCAGCTATTCAACCTGTATTATCCTACGGCATTCAGAATTTGAGACGTTTAGCTGGTTCACTTACATTACTGTAATGAACTGCTACAGGTACCCACATTCTAAAACTGTCTAAGCAAGAAATGAATTTTCAGTGACACTATAGATGATGCTAACTGAACTATTTTTTAATATATATTTTTTTAATTTGCCAGAGGGCACATAGACTTGCTGGGGACACAGTGAACAAGAGAGAAGAGAGGGAAAGTGAGAAAGCACCTCCCATGGGGGATGGTCCCACCACAATGCCTTCTCCTCCAGGTCTTCTCTCGGGATTTGAAGCACACATGTACTCCTGCTTGGTGTGTTTCTCAAGCTATTGGGTCTGGGGCTCTAACCACAGTCAGCTATGTGGGATCTGGTCATCTTAACTACCACACTACTGGCCGGCCTTAACTGGACTCTTTTAAAGCTATTATTTTTAGGGATCGGCAGATGGCATAGGAGTTACATTGCTGGACTCCCACATGGCCGACTGCTGTTCAAATCCCAGACCTGGCAGCTTGAAACTCATGCAAGAAGCATGTGCATACATGGTCAGAATCCCAAGAGGAGACTGGAGAAGGGACTGTGGCCTGGCCCTCCCCCTGGGGGCTGATTTCTTGCTGTCTTGTCTTTCCGAGTGCACAAGCCTTATAGCAAAAATCTCTCTAAAAATAAAATAAAATAAAGCCATCATCTTTAAACCCTTCAAGAACTTAAGCTTATTTAATAAAGACCCTAATACTTCTAAAACGTTTTCATCAAACTCAAGAGCTCCCTGGTTTACTGTAGTTTTCTACAGATAACTCTTACTTTAAAAATTAAACAAGGATTTTTTTTTCAGTTGCTGGTGAAAGCTGAAAATTGAAATTATATTGTTCTCTCAACTTTATATCAATGAAAATTTTTAAAGAACAAAATTAATGTCATGAAAATGTTTCGCTTCCTAAATAAAGACATCTTTTGTTTTGTAAAGCAATATAACTGAAAATCGTTATCTCTGAACAAAAGTGATAGAAATCAAGAGCTCGATATGATTAATCAATCGACAAGAGTTCTTAGCATAAAGCCAGCCCCTGAAAGATTTTAAAATATTTACATTATTCCTGCCTTTGAAGAGCTTAAAACCCAGCTAAATTTCTTCATTCATTATGAAACTGCGCTGTGTGAGACTGACTTGAAAATACGAGTGGAGTTCAGCAGACAGACTGGGGTATGCCCAAACCCCTGGGGAGGAGCAGTACAAGTCTCAGCATCCAAAGAGGGCTGCACGGAGTGGGCGCAGGAAGTGCGTTTCCCACCCACAGCAGGCACCTCCGGCAGCGTCCTGAGCAAGAGCACCTCATGAAGCAGCTCACAGCCCCACGGGCAGCCCACGGCCCCACGGCAGCCCACGGCCCCACGGCAGCCCACGGCCCCACGGCACGGCCCCACGGCAGCCCACGGCCCCACGGGCAGCTCACTGCACCCTGGTCTCTCACTGGACGGGCCTCTCCTCGGCGCCCGCCCGTCTTTCCTCAGCACCTCCTCACGGCCTCGAACTCCATGCAACGCTCGTCTCTAGCTGGAAAGCGGCCCTTCAGCCATGCCGGCGCTGCTCCACCACCTCCATCTGTAACTGCCACACACGAAAGGCAGTGATGGCACAGCCTGTCCGGAAAGCCCAGGGACCCTACTCCTCCTCCACTCTGCTCCCGGTCCACTCTCCTCTCCCCGTAAACAGGCTAGTTACTGAGATCCACTAGAAAGGCCCTACAGCATCACACTGGGGTAGAGAGAAGGGAGGAAAGCCGGATTTTCTAACACGTGCTCCCGACTTTCAGGTAGTGTCTCATGGAAAAATCCAAATGTTGATACAGTAATTATCTGAATGACTCTATTAAGAATAAAGAAATTTTAGGGCAACCTCATCAGCCGTTTTTATTTCAAACATTTCTTAGTTCTTAAAAAAAAAAAAAAAAAAAAAAAAGATCCTGCCCCGGGCCCGGGGAAGTGGCCGTCATGCGGCCGCAATGTCGCTGACTCCCACACGGCCAGCCATGGTTTGAGTACCAGATCGGTGGCTTGAAACACGCGTGTCATGCCCAAGATCCCGGAAGGAGAATGGAGACGGGACTGCCATGTGGCCACCCCCACCAGGGGTGATTTCTCACTTTACCTCTCAGTCAGTCTCTGTTCCCACCCCTCCGCCCAACAAGCCCCACCGGCCTAAGGCAAAAACCTCCAAAACAAACAAACAAACAAAAAAAGAGTTTTTGTTTTTTTGTTTTTTGAGATTATTTTGAAAAGCAAAGCAAGCATGTCCGCCCTCCCTGTAAACTTTCAACAAAGGCAACAGAAAACAGCAGCCAGACCTGGCTGTGTCATTAACTCAAGCTTCAAAGAGTCACAGACATTTGCAGCATGCTCTGGACTGGACATTCGGGCGAACCTGTCACCCACCCGCCGATTGCGGGGAAGGAGTCTCGGTCACTGCTGCGGCATCCGGAGAGTCAGAGCCGAGCAAGTGCCCGGCACGCGCACTCTCTCACTGGGTGAAAACGTGAGGGACTAAAGGACAACGTGGTTTGGGCCAATACTCCTGAGTGTAATGACTGCTCTACTCCGATCTTACTCTAAATCACTGCCTCTCCCCGTCTCGTGTGCCAGGGTCAGAACTGCCAGCTCTCACGATTTCACTCCCTGACCTTCACCTTCAGTCCGGAATTTTAACCCAACTACAGACTCTTCACATTTCTGCCGGCCATACTTAAACTCAGTACGTTCTCAAAAAAAAAGAAAAAGTTTTCATTATATTTTCAATTCCACTGAGTTCCTGAACTGGAATTATGCTTGTTGTCAATTTCACCTCCCATATTTCTCCGCTCTGCTCCCTCTTTCCAAAGCGTCGCTGGTAGCCCCAGGTTGGGTCTGCGATCTCCCTGTAGTACCATCGCGATCCCCTGCCAACTGCTCTCCCGCCTCGACCTCAGCCTACCTCTTCCAGAGATAAAATGAGCTATCATTCCGGCAGCAGCGAGTTCCCGCCCGCCTGGCTCCTGCCAGCCCCACCTTACGTCCTGTCATCACCGACCTCCCACTCCACGTACCAATAACGCCTAACCGCCCGGCCGCCCTCTCAGACCAGCGTCTGTGCCTCCTCCTAGTGCCCACAGAGCTCCTGTCACGCCACTTCTGGCCCGCCCCCTCTGACTGGTAACTTCTCCAGGAAGGCTCAGCTCACCAATCTCCTCCCAAGACGCTCAACTGTCTCCTTCCGTAAAGTTTATCATAAAGATCAAGAGCACAAGCCTCGAAGGCAGACTGCTGGGGCTGGCAGGTGGTGGTGGTTAAGGGAGCTGGAATCCCACGTGGCTGACTGAGGTTCAAGTCCTGGACCTGGCAGCTTGCTTTCTCACTTTCTCTTTCTCTCTGTCCATCTCTGGTTAAATTAAAATAAATAAATAGTTAAATAAAATAATTCTTCCAAAAAACAAGTCCGGCTGCCAAGGTTCAACTTCTGGCTCCCCCACTTATTGTGGCCTGGTGCAAATTAGGCATCATCTCTGCATAGTTTCCTTAACTATAAAATTGGGGGGTTTAAAAGATTATTTCTGAGAAATAACACTTACTGTGTACAACTGATTTCTAATTTTTACAACAATATTATTTAATTTTATTTACTCGTTCGTTTATTTTAATTTGACCAGCGAGATACACACACCACACACAGAGAGAGACAGAGAGAAAGAGGGAAAGCGAGAAAGCAAGCCACCAGGTCCAGTACTCGAACCACAGTCGGCCATGTGGGAGTTTCCAGCGCCTTAGCTACCACGCCACCTGCTAGTCCCCAACCCACGTTTTTATAGATAAGGAAACTGAGCACAGTTAAGTAGCTCAGCCACGCTGGTGAGAGAGGGATTCAGGGTTCTAACTCAGGTGGTCTGGCTCCTGAGTCCTTGGTGTCTACACCGAGGACTACACAGTTAGTGTACATGTTAGTAATACAAAGTGCTTAACAGGGGTGCTGAAAAGTCAGGAGGACACATTTTTGCACAGAAAAACAGAAAAATACTTCATGACTTTTCCAACAACGCAACAGAACAAGGCTTAATACACTGAGCGTGCTACTTGCACACCCACTGTCAGGTTACATCCCTCCACGGCACAGGCACAGTAGTTAAACTCCACTCCAAAACCCACTCCCGAGACCCTCCCTGACTTCCTGTCTCTGGGTCCTCAGATACTTGGCTTTGATAGGTGTATCCTAAACTCGGTGCAATGCATTAAATTCTCATCCCTTGGGACCAGCAGATGGCATAACGGTTACGTCACTGGACTCCCACGTAGTTGACCACGGTCCAAGTCCTGGACCCAGCGGCTTAAAGTTCAGGCCAGGTCGGGACCAGCAAGTGGCATAATGGCTATGTGGCTGGACTCCCATGTAGTTGACAGCGGCTCAAGTCCCCGACTTGGTGGCTTAAAGGCATGTTGGGCGCGTGTGTCCAAGATCCTGAGAGAATGGAGAAGGCTTTGCAGTGTGGTCATCTCCCCGGGGGATGATTTCTCACTTTTTGTCTGTCTGTCTTTCTGGTGAGTGCAAGCGTCCTATAGCAAAAATATAAATGAAAGAAAAAAAAAAACAAAAAACAACTCATGCCAGGCACATGTGCATGCATGCCCCAAATCCCAGAAGGTACTGTGGTGTAGCCATTCCCCTGGGAGTGACTTTTCGCTTTTTTTTTTTTTTTTTGAGAGGTTTTTGCTATACAGCACGTGTGCTAGCCAGATAGACAGAGACAGAGAGACCGAAAGCAAGAAATCACACCCCAGGGGGATGGCCACACAGCAATCCCTTCTCCTCCATTCTCCTCTCGGGATGTTGGGAACGCATGCACACGAGCCCGGGGTGAGTTTCAAGCCACCAGGTCCAGGACGTGACCCATGGTCGACTACATGGGAGTCCAGGGACATAGCCATTACGCTAACTGCTGGTCCCGACTTTCCGCTTTCTGTCTCTCAGGTGAGTGTATGCGCCCTATACCAAAAATCTCTCTTTAAAAAAAGAAAAAAAAAGGAAAGAAAACCAACTCATCCCTTAAGCTCAACTCGTGCTCTTATTTCCTTCTCTCAAACTCAGTACTGTGTATAATCAAGAGGCACAGAGACTGAGACTCCGGACGTCAGAGGGAGCAAGTGCTTCGCTGCCCAGTGCACGCTTCGCTGCCCAGTGCACCCCTCAGGCTCACAGCTAGTTACAGGAGGCAGGAGTCCCAGCCACAGTTTCCTTGTCTATCTCTAAGAAACTTTTATTTGGATTTCAAAAGCTATAAAATACTCTTAAAATCTGTAAAGTACAGAAAATTAAGAGTTTAAAACCATCTGGCTCCCATCATAAATAAATAATGTTGGTATTGTCGAAAGACAAAATGACCACAAATTTAGTTAAAGATCTAATTAGCTTTTTGTGACTGTAGAAATGGGCAAACACTTTGTTTCATAAAACAGGAGAAGTGTTGCAAGAAGCTAAGCATGGGAGACCAGTTTTATAGCCAGAAAAGGGTCAAAGAAGGAAGAAAGGAAATAAAAACAGACTGGCTGTTTCAAAGTTCTTTCTTAAAGAGGACTTCATTATCCTGACTTGGGTTGATAGAATCTCCTATTTTTCTGGAAAACTGGCTGGTTTCAAAGTTCAGTTTCATGGTGGTATTTAGCACAAGTGTCTCCGTTACGGTTTGGTCTAGCTGGGGCCTCATGCAGGAGGTGTCCAAAACAAGGGCCTCCCAGAAACTCGAAGCGATATATAACCTATACTTTCTTCTGTGTGTGTAGCTTACACTCTGAATATACCACATATCTGTTTATAAGTTTTTTCTCCATGTCATAAAATATTATTTTGTGTGATTTTAATGACTGCAAAGTAATCTTCTATATACATAGTATTTAAAAATTTCTTACTCTGCAATTAAGTTCCAATATTTATTAGTATAGGAAGTACAATTAACTAGCTATCTATCTTGATGTATCTGCTTGTTATTTTCTAAAGAACTTTATAGAAACTTTATGCACAAAGTTATATAGACATACAAAGTTTTCAACACACTCAGCTAGCCGTCCTTTCATAAAAACTTTACTTAACGCTCCCATAAGCTGTTTTCCTGCTTACTAGAAAAATACAAACACTGGTCAGCTGGTGGAATGGTGGTTAGGCAATTGGATTCCATATGGACACTTGATAAGTTATAAATGAGTGAGTATTAATATCCAGAAATAAAATCCAGAATGTGGCACAGTAATCAAGACTGTAAACACTGGGGGGAGGGGAACAGGGTTCAAATCCACTTTGAAACTCAACTTACCTATAAAATATCTACATCTTAAGACTGTTGTAAGGGCTGAGTAAGACAGCACGTGTCAAACAGTTAAGACATTGAACGTGATGTGACAGTTGTTGCTAACATGACAAACATTTGGAAATAATGTGATAATTATTAGGTTGGTACAAAAGTCACTGTGGTTTTGCATGGCTGAAATCTGCCATTTGGAGGCAAGCAGGTGGCATGGTGGTGTGGGTGCTGGACTCTGTGGGTTGAGTCCCAGACCTTGAAACTCAAGCTGGACACGTGTGCATGCACGCCCAAGGTCCCAAGACGAGTGGAGAAGGGATTGTGATGTGGCCATCCCGGGGTGGGGAAGGGAGTTGATTTCTTGCTTTCTGTCTCTGTCAAGCACACACGCCCTATAGCAAAAATCTCTCAAAAGAAAAAGAGCTGATACTGGAAACAGTATTAAACAAATGTGGTTATGTTACAGATCATTTTAACGTGCATTTCTTGCTTTATGGTTTTTCTGCTAATGACTTATTATTTGCTGTTTACTTTGTACGTATTTTAGACTACGGAAATGATGTTAGACAAAAAGTAAATTTGAGCCACTTCATCTGAGTTCAAAATGGGTCATAAAGCAGCGGAGACAACACTCAGCATCAACATCGCACTGGTCCGGGAACGCAAATGATCATGCAGTGCAGTGCTGGCCAAGGCGTCCTGCAAAGGAGACAAGAGCCTTGAAGAGGCCATTAGAAGCTGACAACTGGGGCCAGTAGGTGGTGTGGTGGTTAGGTGGCTGGACTCCCACGTGGCTGCTCACGGTTCGAGTCCCAGACCTGGCAGCTTGCTTTCTTACTTTCCTTCTCTCTCTCTCTGTCTGTCTGTCTCTGGTTAACTTCAAAAAAATAAAATAAAATAATGACAATGAATAAATTAAGTAATTCTGAAAAAAAAAAAAACACAAGAAGTTGATGTGAGCGCTCGGGACCAGCAGTTAGCATAATGGCTATGTAGCGGGACTCCCATGTATTTGGCTACGGTTCGAGTCCTGGACCTGGTGGTTTAAACTCATGCCGGGTACATGTGTGTGTAGTGTGTGTGTGTGTGTGTGTGTGTGTGTGTGTGTGTGTCCAAGATCCCAAGAGAAGAATGGAGGAAGGGATTGTGGCATGGCCAACTCCCTGGGAGGTGAGTTCTTGCTTTCTGTCTCTCTGTCTCTGTCTCTCTGGAGAGTGCGTGTGAGCACTCATCACGGCTGATGGGGAGCTGCTGCCCCTCTCACAACCACATGAGGTGCTGAAGACCTCCACATCGACCACTCTGCGGCCGTTCAGCATGTGAAGCAAGTTGGAAAGCTGAAAAAGCTCACCAAGTGGGTGCCTCACGAGCTGACCAAAGTCAAAAGTCTTGCCGTTTTGAAGTGCCGCCTTCCCTCACTGTATGCAGCAGCAGTAAACCGTTTCTCAGTCAGACTGTGTGCAATGAAAAGTGGATTACACTGCACCGCGACGAGCCCTCCGTGGAGGGACAGGGACGCTCCAAGCACCTCCTGAAGCCAAACCTCCACCAGAAATAGGTGGGGGTCACTGTTCGGTGGGGTCTGCACTGCAGCTTTCTGAATGCTGGCAGAACCTTTCCAGCTGAGAAGTGGGCTCAGCACACCCAGGAGATGCACCGAGAACCATGAGGCCCGCAGCCGGCACTGGTCAACACAGCGGCGCCAGACCACACACGGCACAGCCAGCGCTCCTGCAAGGCTCTGCGGCACCCACCGCGTTACCCACCTGACCTCCTGACAACAGACTACCGCCTTTTTTTTGGAGAGGTTTTTGCTATAGGGTGCGTGCGCTCGCCAGAAAGACAGAGAGACAGAAAGCGAGAAATCACCCCCCAGGGGGATGGCCACGCCGCAATCCCTTCTCCTCCATTCTCCTCTCGGGATCTTGGGCACGCACGCACACATGCCCGGTGTGAGTTTAAGCCACAGGGGCTGGGACGCGAACCGCGGTTGACTACGTGGGAGTCCAGCGACATAGCCATTACACTAACTGCTGGTCCCCAGCAGACTACCACCTCCTCAAGCACCTCTACAACTCTCTGCAGGGAAAATGTTCCACAAGCAGCACCATGCAGACAGCATTTCCGAGAGTGTTAAATCCTGACACGTGGATTTTCACACTATGGGAACAAACTGATTGCTCACTGGCAAGAATGTGTACTGATCGTAATGGCTCCTACTGTGACTACTGAGGTGCGTCTGAGCCTAGTTACAGGGATCCAAATTCCTGGTCCAAGCCCACAGTGGCTCTCTCATCAACCTCACAGATCAGCTCCCCACACCAGGAACCCAGAAGGCTACGATCCGCCTTTCTCTGAGACCTCCCCCTACCCTACGTGAGAAGCCTCTGCAGGGATCAGCAGTGCTGGATGGATACTAGGCAGGACAGGAGGGACGCACAGAAGGGGAAGAAGAAGAACAGCGCCACCTTACCAATGGAACAGCAGCGCCTGGCTTGCGTTGTCGAGTTCTCTTAACTCATTCGCCTTCTATAAGAGAACATCGTTCCAGTTTTCAAGTCTTAGGTCCTCAGGAAAGTCCTGACCTGTTTTTCTACGCAAAAATGTGTCATGACTTTCCCAAGGACCATCAATACCTTTGCAATGAGACAGAAGACCGCACCAATTCAGAGAGAATCCTACTAGAATACTGCTGCGCATCTTAGATGGATCTCACTACACGGAAAGTGGATTCCGAATGAACAAAATGTTAACATCCAAACAGCTAGAAATCGGACATAGCTGAGGTTTGGTAAAGTCTACATTATTTGAAGAATGAAAACAGGTAAAAGCAGGGGAATTATTTGAAACAGGGGACTTCTTACTTATGTAACCAGATTTTCTCATCTCCTACCTCAGGAAGAATGTGTCATTCTCTCTTTTTAGTACCCCTGGGGGACTGCAATAATCCTTAACGAGTCTTAGGAATTAAAGAATAAGAGATATACTGTGTATAGTCCCAGTTAATTACAAGTCAATTAAGCAACAAATCCCATTTTCTGGAGGTTTTCAATAAATCCTGATTCACAGCAATTATGTAAGAAATAATACAAACCAAAAACAGGGACTTAATTTTGTTCCTTTCTGTATTTCCAGAGCCTGAAACAATGCTTGGCATACACTAAGTACTAAATAAAGATTTGTTGAATAAATGGGGAGAATACTTAGCATTTTATGCCTTATATGCTAATTTTTTAGTTGGCTACAGGTCACGTTCACACACCAGAGAGAGACAGAGATAGAGGGAGGAAAAGTGAGAAAGCGACCCTAGAGGGGATGGCCAGACCACAATCCCTTCTCCTCCATTCTATTCTCCTGGGCACAGGATTTCTGGACACGCGCGCGCGCGCGCACACACACACACACACACACGCGCCTCGCATGTGTTTCCAGCCGTGGATCCAGGCTCCGGTGGTGCAGGCAGCCATGAGGGCTTCAGACTCCTTAACCACCAAGCTACCGGCTGGCCCCTGTGTATTAATTTTTAATGAACTTTACTTAGAAGTACAATCTATATATTCTGTTTTTAACTTCTACCTTGGTTACTCACTTGCTTTCATAAAGTCACCTAAAATTCTGGGGGCTTTCTTCTTTAATCTGTGGATTAGGAATACTAATTCTTACCCTATTTTACATGACCTTTTGTAAAGAGCAATTAAAATAATGGAAGTGAATATAATTTATCTGTAAGGTGCCATTTAAATATCAACATTTACCATTTCAAGTCTTTTGTACAATAAGGACATAAGTTATTGATGAAATTCAAGTATCTCACTTTAACCTGAGTTGCTAAAGATAATAAAAACCACATTTTCTTCAAATGTATTCACCATTTACCTATAAATTGACTCATCTTTTTAAAGCTGAAGGTTTTCATAGTATCTGTATTTTATTGACATATGTTCAAATTTACTGGTAGTTAACGTGCAAATTAGGTTCGGGATTTAACTCTTATTCTCATAACAATAATAAGGTAGAGAGCAGGACTTAGAATCACGAGGTTTAGATTTCAATTTTCGCTAAATCATCTTCTAGCCACAACGCCACTCTTAACATTTCAGAAATATTTCATTAACATTTGTGGAATTTACACTGTGCCAGGCACTATTTGAAGTACGTTACATGTTTTGACTCATTTAATTCTCAGCAATCGTATGAGGGAGACTACCCTCACTTTTCAATAAGGAACCAAAACAGACAGAGTGTGGGGCCATGGTCAGAAGGAGGGAAAGCGGCCCTGGGACTCCACCCGGCGCTGCCTCCAGCTCGTGGAGCGCCGACACACGCCGGACTTCGCCACATCGAGGGCCTCGTTTCCCTTTGAGGACAGGAGTACTCTGCAAGATCCTCTGTGAGGACTGAATGATAGAAAGAATGTAAAACTAGGGATCAGCAGTTAGCATTATGGCTATGTCGCTGGACTCCCATGCAGTCGACTGTGGTTCGAGTCCTGGACCCGGTGGCTTAAACTCACGCCGGGCGCGTGTGTGTGCATGCCCAAGATCCCGAGAGGAGAATGGAGGAGAAGGGATTGCGGCGTGACCATCCCCCCTGGGGAGGTGATTTCTCGCTTCCTGTCTCTCTGTCTCTGTCTTTCTGGGGAGCACATGCACCCTAAACCTCTCCAAAGGAAAAAAAAAAAAAAAGAATGTAACCAGTAACAGTCAAGGGCTGTTAAAAGGAACATTAAAAACAAACCACCTTCACCCATAGTTTAAATAAAGTGTCCTCCCCCAAGGTGAGCTGGATCCCACCAGACTGTGTGGCTCGAGTCCTGGACCCAGAGGTTTGAAAATCACATTGGATGTGTGTTCATTCGCCCAAATCCTGAGAGGAGGAAAAATATGGAGCAGAGGGGACAGTGGCATGACCATTCCCCACGGGGTGCTTCCTCACTTCCTCCCCCTCTTTCTTTCTGTCTCCCTCCAGTGAGAACAGATGTCCTCTGGCAAACTTTAAAAAGAAGAACAGAAAAGAAGAGAAAACTAAAGAAAAGAAAAGGAAGGGAAGGAAAGGAGAAGTCCTTCCTCATCCGATCCTTATTCTCCTTCTAAAATCTGTGTGTGTGCGGCTGGGCACTTGTGCTCACGTGCATAAAAGAGAGGCCCCACAATGCAGCCGAGGCCACGCCGCCATCGATTTTCCGCCTACATTTCTCCGTCCTGTGCACGGGCCTGGGGTACTCAAGTCTGCAGGGCTGGGGTGCAGCACGTGGGCTCTGGCTCCCTGCGGCCCTCAGTCACGGAGAGACGGTGCAATGCTTACTCTATTAAACCCGTCAAAGCTGTCAGTTACGCAGCGGTCCTCTGGGCGGGAGGGATAAACACACGAAGAAGGCAAGTCTGTGAAAACCCACTGGAAACGAGACAGCACGGCCGCTCGTCCTGCCAGACCGAGTACCTCACAGATTCCATGAGAAGAGGCTTTCCCATCGCACCCGCAAATACGAGCAAGTCAGAGTTCGGAAACATCTGAGCGCTAACAGCAAAAGACCGGTGCATTAACTGTTATCTAAGTACATTTCAACTCAACAGAAGCTTATGTCATCTCAGTGGGAAACTTCTGATGTTGGCAAAGGTTTTCAAGTTTTCCTGTTGACGGATAAATGTGGACTTGCGCAGGCTAACAGACCAGATTATTTTTTCTAATTAACAGTGTTTACTTGTTTCATTATAAGAATCACAAGTAGGAAGCATAAAGAAGGTCTTTTTCTTTATCAACAACAATGGTATTATCACCAATAACTTCAACGGTTCAGTGAAATAAACACGGTTTAAATGTCCACTTGTTAACACACCAACTCCAAAGAATGGGCGCGACTATACAGACTTACGACTCTACTAGTGAGCGTGTCCAGTTCCGCCAGTGAATCGCGAAGTACAAATCCGCTCTCGACCCACTGTAATCTGATAGCTCTAAAATTGTTTCCCTCCCACTTCACACTAATAAGTCAAAATTTTTTTTTTTTTTTTTTTTGCTATTATAAGGCATGTGCGCTCACCAGAAAGACAGAAAGAAAGAAATCATCTGGTGTGTGTGTTTAGGGGAGGGGGGGATGGCGAGGCCACAATCCCCTCTCCTCCATTCTCCTCTCGGGATCTTGGACATGCGCGCGCATACACACATACACACACACACACACACACACACACACACACACACGGCGTGAGTTTAAGCCACTAGGCCCGGGATTCAAACTGCAGTCGGCTACATGGAAGTCCAGCAACATAGCCATTATGTCAACTGCTGGTCCCATGAAGTAAAAATATTTTAAAAGATACTTTATTAGTGCCATTCAGACACATTTTCAAGTATGGAATTAACGATTTTTGACAGACCCAAAAATGAGGAAAAAATAAGCAAATGAGGTGAAAATCCAGAGACTTGGGTTCTAGTCCTACCAAAGTACAACTAAGAAGCAAAGAGTGCAAAAATTCCCCGGTGCAGCCTATACAACATGGAAAAAAGAGAAGAGGTCGTTCAGGGCTTTACGATACAAAAGGCCCAGAATCTCCCTTACGTAAGTTTATTGGCTGAGGACATTAAGCTGCCTGTTAACTAGTAAACACACTCACAGGTCTCCTATGGGCCAGGACCTGAATTATGATGACGCACGTAACTTAAAGGAAAGAGTAGTAGTTATTACTTAGCAGTGCTGTAAATTCCTTCACTCTCTATTTTACAGTAGTGATTATAACAGGAAAAAGGTCCTTCTCGGTAACCTGCACATCAATTCTGTCGGATGGCCCCACATGCAGGAAGAGTGGAGGGTCCAGCAGGGCTCCTGCCCCACCTACTGTGCGGCTGGAAAAGCCCTTCCCCTGCTCAGCCCAGGCTTCTACTTAAGACCTTGGTGGTAAGAGGGGTCTGCACGGCCCCCTACTGTCAGCTCAGTCACCCAGAGAGGCAGATCATGTGTCAAAATTCTGTATCCCAAGTACTTTTCTTCGTTACAACTGCCTAAAAACCGCTGGGCTTGCGCGCTGAACTCTAACGGTATTCATAACTGAAGATACTGCCCGAGTTCAACACAGCAGACACTCAAGGTCCAAGACCCCGAAATGACACCTGGCTGACACAGCTTACAAATTCCCCTGAGCAGTCAGTTCACGTTGTTTCCCTCCGTGAGAGGTTGTTTCCCCCAAGGACTCTCCGCGGAGATACAATCTATCGTAGCCCTGAAACGTGCTTCTCGCGAAGGAACCAGCACTGGGTCCGAGGCCTGACGACCGCTCCGCTGTCCTGCGCGGGGCAGGGCTGCCCTCTCCGCTAGGTGTCAGTACCCGCGCCGCCCCGCAGGGGTGGCAACCGAAGCCCTGTCCAGACAGTGCCAGATACTGCTTCAGAAAAAGTCCCCAACGAGGGGGAGGTAGCCAGCCCGTGCACCGGCAGAAAGCACTCCCCTGCACATACGAGCAACTCCGTGTACCCTCCCACGGCCTGGAACCACCCTAAGACAGGGCTAACCTAGCCTAGGAGGTCGCCGCCGCTTCTCGGACACAGGACCACACCACCCTGCCCTACGCGGATCGAGAGCGGCGGGCGCACGGCTGCGCAGCGACAACTCGGGATCAGAGC
>NW_006160139.1:672205-679297 GCF_000334495.1 Tupaia belangeri chinensis | reverse complement strand
CTGCCCCTCGCCGCCCACAAGGCCTTCGCCGGTAGCCGGCCGCCATAGCCCGCTTCTTCCGAGCCCCTCCGCGCCCCTTCTCTCGCGACCAGGGACTCGAGGTCAGGTGATCCCCCAGCGGGGATCTAATTGGCTTCTGCGGAAGAAGGGCCTGGCTTGTAACCGAACAATGCCCGGAGGGGCGGAGGGGCTCCCTCCACCTCGCCTCCCTGCTGGACCGGCGCCCCCATCTGCCGCGCCTCCGTCCTGACCACTGCTCACTGGGCGGGCTGCCCCGCGAGGGAGGGGGGCGCCTGCGTCGCGGGATCTCAAGGGTCAGGTGTGAGCATGCGCCCCGTTCATTCGTGCCCAGGTGTGAGTGGGCACGTAGACGCGGCCTGGGAACGCGCAGTCTGATGGCTTTGTGACCTGGGTCTAAGTGACCAGCTGCACGCACATCCCCACGTCACCCAGGGACTTCCTCCCGAGGGCAAGGCAGTTTTCTGGTGTCAAGTCACTGCTGTCTTTCCGCCTAAAGCTCACCGCACCTCCAGGGAGGAAGCCCACGGGTCCTCGGGGTGCCATCTCCCCTCTCTACACCCCAGACGCTGCCCATTAGCTGGCTGAGCTTCATGTCCGGCATTTTAAAAGAGAAAACCCCAGGAAAATGCTTTCTGCCTGGCCGTCTCCCTATCACTACAACCCAAGCAGGTTCTGCAGTTTTGCCAACACAACAAAAAGAAAATGATCTGGTTTATACATAATGCATTATAGTTAGTTTAAACTTGACAGCAGCAAGTTTAAAGCTTTCAGTTGAAAATATTTATAGATTTGATTACAGGGTACTAGATTGTTAATGTTAGAAGTGACTTAAAAGAACTATTAATTCTTTTTCAAATGGATGAAACCAGAGAGGGAAAGTTATTGGTCCAAAATCACACAGCTAATTTTACATGGAGGTTTTAAAATCACTTTTTTAAAAGAATTATTTATTTAATTGTGTTATTATATTTGCTATTTATTATACTTTTGCTGTAGCGGAAGTGCGCTCACCATATGTATATATACAAAGAGAGAGAAAGCCAGCAGCCAGGTGCGGACCACACCCACTACCACAGCCATGTGGGAGTCCAGCATCTCAACCAACAGGCCACCTGCTGGCCCCCAAGACCACCTAACTTTCATTGCATGCTTACGTTACTCTGTTAGTAATAATAATATGTAATACTTAATGTAATGATATTGAACATTTCTTTAAAATATTTTACATGCGATTTTTTAAGGGTAGGAGATTGCTCGATGGAATGTTAACCTAAGCATTCCGCGTCTGAAATAGGCTAAAGTTAATATTCCTCTTCATGTAGAAGCAGTTATGGTTCTAAAGTGTTTGAGTGACGTGTGCTTTTACTGTTCAATGAACGAAATGTGTAACTTCTGGAAAGATAGATTACTCCACAGGGAACGGGGTAAAAATGTCGACTGCCAAAAAGCAGAGGCTGCTGTTCCAGCAGAGTGAGAGCCCACTGAGTTCAGCCCTCTTCGGCAGGGTGTCTCACATAACTCGCAGTGAGACACAAGGAGCACCTCCGGAGCATCTTCCCTTCCAGCTGTTACTTCATGAACGGAACCTGAGATGTACCCTAACTTCCTAAGTTAGGAGCCTTCCTCCAGGAGCACAGCCCTGACCTGTCACTGCCCCGTGCTCACTTGAGACTTGGAACCCTGAACGTCTGAACACACACCCATCTGCACCTGCAGACACCTCTGTGATGCAGTCTTGTCTTTCACAGCAGCTTGAAAAGGTACATGACATGTAATAAATGTGTTTATGACTATGCAAGGAGTGTAATAAATGGACAAGTAATCTTGCTTCTTTTCAAATATAGTTTACATCAGGTTTTACTACGGCATTTCCCCTTAAAACACATATATGCTTCAGAAAATAACGTGAAGTCTCATTTCTTGGAATTGCCCTTCCTAAGAAATACAGCAAACAGGCACATCTGATTCTGATGTGAAATAAAACGGCACAATTGTGATCCTGCGAGGGGAGGGGGGGCGAGACTGTGGGAGGAACCTCGCCGCGCTCCTTGGCGTTTGTGAATGGCTTGCTGCATGCTTGCTGGTTTATACATTTACATAACTTGCTCTCATTTATGTAACTTATTTATGTAAGCGGCTGTGCCGCCCTGGCCTTTGTGTGCTGCACGACTTCCCTCTGAATCAGGAAGTCTGGGCCAAGCAGGCACTGGCATTGTAGCAGGTCACTCTTCCGTCATTCTGTGCCACCAAAAAAGGATGTGCACTGCGACGCGACTGCTTTTTAAAGTCAGAGGAGAGAAAAATTAGTATCTTTCTCCATTCATCTTTGGAAATGTAGACTTGGGTCTCTGACTCACTGGGCACTGGGATGGAGTGGGGAATCCTGCAAAACTGCCCCTGAGCCTGCAGCAGGGGGGCTGACGAGCTCCCTGCCCTCCAGCATTAGTCACTCATGTCCGTTTTTGCTTACAAAGTAGTAAAATCATGAGATTTATATCTCTCTTTTTTTTTTAAGTATTGTCTTCCAAAATAGATGAGTTATGTAAGAGAGTAAGAAGAAAAGCGTATCTGTTTCCTAATTTGGAAAATGCTTATCACCATCATTCCCTGCTTACCCGTCCCTCCCACGGCCACACCAGAAGACTTTGCCTGATATAGTTAGGTAAACTCCTGTTCAAGAATAACAACCGTGTTTTTCCTGTTCCCGAGTCAGCTGGAGATGTGTATTTGAGCCCCCCTTCCTTTTTTCTTTGCTAGATGAACTTAACATTTGTTTCTTCACATTCTTTTCATTAAAAAAGACTGAATGTAAGTTTAAAGAGCCAAGCAGAATTATGTCCTCTTCGTGATCCGTTTAGTTGACAAGGTTCTGTTCAGTGCATCGGCATAGTGAACTGTAAACTGTCATCCGTGTACGTCCCCAACAGCATGTGTGGACGGGACTCACAAGGGGAGGGGACTGGAGCCCACCATCTCCTGGCTCTCCTTTTACGTCTCCGACAAAACCGAGCCGTGCTCAGCTGCCTGTTGACAAGTTTTACTGGGGGGAATCCAGAGATCTGGAGCTGACTAATGGCCTCTGAGCCAGGGAAGGAGTCACCTATTTTTCCTGAGCCTCCTTTGCCATCCGTAAAAGAGGGAACTGGAACTCTCTAAGGTGCCTGCTGCCTCTGGAGCCCAGCCCTAGGGTTTGTTTGAACACAATGAGAGGAGGCAGAGTCTCCCAGCCTGGGTAACACAGCAGTGTGACACCTGATGAAAGTGGAACAGCAGAAGGTGAAGACGGAAATAGAAGAGGAGATGGAGAAACACATTTTGACGGTGTGCGCCCAGCCCTGTTCAGAGCAGGGGGACCCAGTCTCTGAGCCGGAACGTCCAGTCACTGAATGGGGACCGCTGCCCCTCGCACACTTGCCTGCCCCTGCTGCAGGTCTGGAAGGGGTTGCTGGAGGGAAGCCCTTGGCAGCTGGGGGGTGGGGGAGCTGGTTATATAACTTGGGCATTTGTGGGGAAGTTTATGTAAGATGCTAAAAATACAGTATATGATTACTATAATAGTGTTCTAAGTGAAAGCCCTAATGAGGACAACCTGAGTAGGTTAAATAGAGGTGATCCTAAGTAGATGTCTAAATCCAAGTGCCTGCAATGACTGTTGTTTAAGCAAGTGCAGCTTATTACTCATTGTTAAACTTTCTTATCTCTGTAGGGAGCATCGTCAAAGTGCTCAGAGAGCCCTTCCCTTACTAAGGGCACCATTTTTAATTCTCCTTTTCTATTACTCTAAATAATTCAGACACACAAGAGGAAAAATAGAATTAAAGAATACGTTTATATGGGTTCAAAAGAATTTTGAAATTCATGCCTAATTTTCTTTTTCTTTTGTAGAAATTCTGCCTTGGGGCACATGTACTTGCTGGGGAGAGACAGACAGCAAGAGGAAAAGTGAGAAATCACCCACCAGGAGAGATGGCCATGCCAGTCACTTCTCCAGGTCCCTCCTAGGATCTTGGGCACAAACGCATGCACACATGCCCACCATGATTTTCAAGCCACTGGGTCTGGGACTCAGATCACACTCAGCCATGTAGGAGTCCAGTCCCGTGTCCCTACGCCGCCATCTGGCCCCTGTACCTAATTTTTTTTGTTTGTTTTTGTAGAGGTTTTTGCTATAGGGCACGTGCGCTCGCCAGACAGACAGAGAGAGACAGAGAGACAGAAAGCGAGAAATCACCCCCCAGGGGGGATGGCCACGCCGCAATCCCTTCTCCTCCATTCTCCTCTTGGGATCTTGGGCACGCACACACACGCGCCTGGTGTGAGTTCTAAGCCACCGGGTCCAGGACGCGAACCGCGGCCGACTATGTGGGAGTCCAGCGACATAGCCATTACGCTAACTGCTGGTCTCGATGCCTAATTTTTTTATAGCATACATTGTTCAGCAACTTCTGAAGACCTTGTCATATGATCCTAGATTGGGTCATAAAGCACAAGCCCTGCATATTTTGGTATTTTCATGAACTTTTTTATTTCAATTTATTATTTATTCCATAAGCGAGAGGGAGCCTCCTCAGCCGGGTCTTGACACGCCTTTAGCCAGCTCTCCGTGTGCCTGGCATACTCGGAAGTCTCTCACGGAGCACGGTGTTTGCCACTGCACCTCGTCGGACCCCTCCTATGAGCTTTCTGAAGACCACTCCTACTGAGTGTGCAATCCGTTTTCTATTTACTGGTAGTAATTGATAACATGAATTCGCTTCTGGATACCAAGTTGTTAAAAAGAAAGTCACCTGGACCCACATGGGAGGTCCCGGGTCATGTGTGGGGTCTCCCTGCACACATGTACCCATGAGCCAGTCAGAGGAGGATGGGCGTGGATCGGCTTGAAGACCCTGTCAGAGGTGCCTATACATGCGTCTTTCTCTTATGAGAGAGATAAATAAAAAGAGAACTGACATAGGAACACACCCCAAAGATTGTTTAACAAATTCTAAAAACAGAGTACATTGGAAATCCCTCATACTCTCCATCCACCCACCCTACCCTCTTTAGGGCTTATCATTTGATAACAGTCTTCATGAAGTTCATGAAAATGTGTATTATGAAAAAACCATGTGTAGATTTCAAACTGGTTTACAGCAAATTCAACTTTAACTCCATTTTCTCCACAGCCTTTGTGAAGTCCCCTTCGTTGTCTCTACCCTTGAGAACGTGAGCTGCTGGCGACCTGGCTTTCTGCCTGTCTTGTTGACATTTCTGTAGCACCCAGGCACTGCAAAGACTCTAGATGATCAGTACTGGATAAGACTGAAAATATTCTCTGATATTCTTTTGTTCTTGTAGTGACCAAAACCCATTTACCATCAACACATCAGGACAATTTACTTTCTCCATTTTTCCTCATTAAGGACCAAATGTTTGCATTCCCTAAAACTCTGTACGCTGAAATCTCCTCCCCGATGTGATGGCATTAGGAAGTGGGGACTTTGGGAGGGATTTAGGTCATGAAAGTGGCCCCGGGAATGGGATTGGTGCCCTTGTAAGAAGCAGCCAGAGCAAATAGCTCAGAGTCTTCGTGTGAGAATGCACGAAGCCAGCAGTCTGCAGCCAGGAGAGAGCCCTCACCAGGTGCCACTCGGCCACCATTTCAGCTCCTAGCCTCCAGAACGGTGAGAAATAAACTCGTGTTCTCTCTAAGCCGCCTAGTGCTTCGTTGTAGCAGCCCAAGCGAAGGCGTCCGCCCGGTCTCATGAACTTCCCATGTGGCCTGCCAGGTAGTCATTTCGGTCCTGGCTTCAGACTATCCCCTGAATCTTGTCCTCTCACCATCCCTACCCACTTCACTCCACAGACCCCACTACCACCCTGGCCCAAGTCGTTAGCATCTCTTACCTCAAAATTAAGACATCTAGGGACCAGCAGTTAGCGTAATGGCTATATTGCTGGTCTCCCATGTAGTAAAACGCGGTTCGAGTCCCGGACCCGGTGGCTTAAACTTGCATGTGTCCAAGATCCCAAGTGGTGAATGGAGGAGAAGGGATTGTGGCATGGCCATCAGTCCTGGGGGGTGATTTCTAGCTTTCTGTCTGTCTCTCTCTGTCTTTCTGCCAAGGGCATGCACCTTATAGCAAAACCTCTCAAAAAAAAAAATAAATTAAGACATCCAGTTTTAATATCCTTCAGGTAAAAGAAATAATTTTGAAAGTGGAAACATATAAAGTTATACTGAGTGAAAAACATGTATGTATATGTGTATACATATACATGTAAATCAAAAAAGAAATACAACAATCATTTTAATATAGACCTTGGTTTATTATAAGCATTATTGTTTAAAAATGCTTCTTAAACTCCTGGGAATATGGGACCAGCAATTAGCATAATGGCTATGTCGCTGAACTCCCATGTAGTCGACCAAGGTTCAAGTCCCAGACCCAGTGGCTTAAACTCACACGGGGCGCGTGTGAGTGTGTGCCCGAAGGGACTGTGGTATGGCCATCCCCCCAGGGGGTAATTTTGCACTTTCTCTCACCCTCTCTCTCTCTCGATCTCTGTCTCTCTTGCACACAAGTGCATGTTCCATATAGCAAAATCTTACAATGACAAAAAAAAAAAAAAAAAAAAAACTCCTGGGAATATCAGCAGTCTGAAGATTTGAGAATATTTGGTGGGATGCCTATAAGGGTCAGAAGTCTTAGAGTCATCCTCGATTCCTCTTCTTCTCTCACTTCTCATCTTGTCTGCCAAAAAATCCTTTTGGTTCTGCTTTCAGAGCATGTCCGGAATTTGATCCATCTGGTCCACCTCCTCGCCACCAGCAACTCTAGATTACTGCCACAACCTCTAACCAGTGTGCTTTTTTTTCATTGCACTCCTAAACATAAACCATGTGCTCCTCAGAACACAATATTTACTTCCCACCTCAGAAGAAAATCCGAAGTCCTGACCATGAGCCAGAATTAGGCACTTGATCTGTGCCCAGCCTTCTGACCGGGTCTCCTGTTGGTATCTATTTTTCACTCCACTCCAGTTGCACTGGCTCTTCAAGGCGTGTGTCCTGTCCTTTTTTCTCAC
>NW_006160139.1:643413-672175 GCF_000334495.1 Tupaia belangeri chinensis | reverse complement strand
CTCTTCCGAGAAATATTCTCAAGGCTACTTTGTCCTCTTTATATCTTTGCACAAAATGCTACTCCCTATGTAGTGACTTACCTTGTTTCTCTCTCCTCCTTTCTTCTTCTTTTATCTTTTATCATTTATGTTATTTTACTTATTTGAAAAATCAAGAATATTAGCACACACATGATTTTCAAGAGAGAATTTTATATCCTTGGGTTCGCTAGGTGTCCCTTCCCTTTGTGCCGCCCACCCACTCTCTCCGTGGACTCCCCTCCTCTCTGTTATCTATGCGTATCCTCTCTACCATCATATCTTTGAAACCTTCACATTTTGCCATACAGTGCAGACATTCCGTATATATTCAGTGTTCCTCTTTCAAAGTCTGTCTTAAATTCACTTAGCAGTCTTACATATTCAACCACTTCAAGTTAAACGGCAATGTCTCATTGTTCCTTATGTCCAAATAGTATTCCATACTGTATATATGCCACAATTTTTTTTATAGAGAGATTTTTGCTATAGGGCATATACGCTCACTGGTGAGACAGAGACAGAATGGGAGAATCACCCCCCTCTCCCCCAGGGGAGATGGCCATGCTGCAATTCCTTCTCCCCCATTTCTCCTCTCAGGACTTTGGGCATGCACACACACCTGCTTGGTGTGAGTTTCAAGCCACCGGGTCTGGAACTCGGACCATGGTCAACTACATGGGAGTCCAGTGACATAACCATTACGCCATCCACTGAGCCCAGTACCACTATTTTTTAAACCAGAAATCAGTTCTTGGGCACTTAGGTTGATTTCCTGTCTTTACAATGCGTATAATTGCTGCAATAGCTATTGAAGTGCAGGTGTCCCGACTGAGTGCTTTCCTATCCTTTGGGTCAATAGCAAGGAGTGGGAGTACTGAGCCATGTGGTAATTCTCTTTGTAGGTTTTCAAGGAATCTCCCTATTGTTTTCCACAGTGGATATTCAAATTTATATTCCTACCAACAGTGTAGTTTAGCCATAGTCTTGCCAAAACTTGTTGTTCTTTATTTTATTTTATATTTTATTTTAATTATTATTTCTGACTGGGTTGAAGTGGTCTCTTACTTGGTTTTGATCTGCAGTTCCCTTATAATAAAAGATATTGAGCATTTTTTTTTCATATGCATTTTGGCCACTTGTATGTCTTCCTTAGAGAAGCTGTCTGTTCAGCTCCTTTGCTCATTTTTAAATTGAATTATTCATTGTTTTACAGGTAAGCTACTTGAGTTCCCTATATATTCTGTATATTAATCCCTTATCTGAAGCATAACTTGCAAATATATTCTCCCATTCTGTGAGTTGTCCCTTTAGTCTATTTATTGTTTGCTTTCCTGTGCAGCTTTTTAGTTTCATGTAGTCCCACTTGTCTATTTTGGGGATTATTGCCTATGCTTTAGGAGTCTTATTTAATAATCATTGCCTACTCCGATGTCTTCAAGAGTTTCCCCCTGTTTTCTACCACTAATTTTAGAGTTTGAGGCTATATTTAAGTCTTTAATCCACTTTGAGTCAATTTTTGTTAATGGTGAGAGATAGGAGTATAGTTTCACTTTTTTTTTTCAGCTGGATATCCAGTTCTTCCAGTACCATTTGCTGAAAATACTTTCTTTTCTCCACTGTATTGTCTTCTGCCCTTTGTCAAAGATCAGTTGGCTGTATGTTTGGGGTTTTATCTCTGGGTTCTCTGTTCTGTTCCATTGGCCTATGTGTCTGTTTTTGTACCAGTACCATGCTGTTTTGATTATCACAGCTTTGTAATATATGTTGAGGTCAGAGAGTGAGATGCCTCCTATTTCATTCTTTTTGTATAGTATTGCCTTGATGATATGGAGCATTTTATGATTCCAGATATAGTCTATGATTGTTCTATGTCTGTGAAGAACCTCACCAGCAAATTGATTGGAATCATACTGACTTTGTAAATTAAGTTGGTTATGGGGCCAGCAGGTGTGGCGCTGGACTCCCACATGGCTGACAGCATTTTGAGTCTCAGACCCCGTTTCTTGAAAGTCATGACAGGCATGTGTGCATGTGTGCCCCAAATCCTAGGAAGAAAATGGAGAAGTGATTGCAGTGTAACCATCCCCCTGGGGGGTGACTTCTCACTTTTGTTCTCTCTGTGTCTCTGGTGAGTGCACATACCCCATAGCAAAAATCTCTCTTAAAAAAAGAAAATGTGATAGACTTGACATTTTTATTATACTGATTCTTACAATTCAAGGGGATGAGATGTCTTTCTTTTTTCTTTTTATTTCCTTTTTCAGTGTTCATAGTTTTCCTTGTAGGAGTCTTGGAATCTTTCATCTCTTTGGTTAGATTTGTTTCTATGTATTTGATATTTGTATGTGTGTGTTTGTGTGTGTGTGTCTATTGTAAATGGGATCACTTTCTTCAATTCTACCCTTCTCTGTTCATTTTTGGTGTATAAAATGTTATACATTTTTGTGTATTGATTTTGTGCCTTGCCACTCTACTGAGTTTTTTGGTCAATTTTTTTGGGTATACTATGTACGTATGTTGTCTCTGAATAGGAGAATTTTACTTTTTTTCCTATTTAAATGCCTTTTGTTTTACTCTCTGGTATGATTGCATTGGCTAGGACTTCCAGCACGATGTTGAAAAGGAGTGGAGAAAGTGGGAAATCTTATCTTGTTCCACTTTTTAGTGAGAAAGATTTCAGCTTTTCTCCATCCGGTATGATGTTACCAATGGATTTGTCATATGACTTTTATTATGTTGAAAAATATTCCTTCTAGATTTATTTTGCTGAGATTCTTAACCATCAAAGGATATTGTATTTTAGCAAATGCTTTTTTCTGCATCAGTTAATATGATATGGTTCTAATCTTTCTTTCTGTTAATGTGATCTATTACACTTATTGTTTTATATATTTCGAGCCATTCTTATATCCAAGCGATAAAACCTGCCTAGTTTTGATGTGTAATCTTTTTAATGTGCTATTGGATTTGACTTGCTAATATCTTGCTGAGGATTTTTGCATCTGTGCTTATCAGGAATCTCGATCAGTAGTTTTCATTTTTGTTATGTCCTTGTCTACTTTTGGTATCTAAATGCTGGTGGCATCATAGGATGAATTTGGGTGGGTTCCTTCCTTTTGGATCTTTAGAAATAGCTTCAGGAGAATTTTGGTTAACTCTTCTTTAAAGGTTTTATAAAATCAGAAGGGAAGCCATGGGGACCTGGGTTTTTCCTTGTTGGGAGACTATTTTTTACTGATTTAGTCTCACTGCTTGTTATTCATCTATTCAGGCTTTCTATTTCTTCCTAGTTCAATCGGGGAAGCTTGTATGTGTCCAGAAATTTCTTCGTTTCATCCAGGTTTCTAGTTTGTTGGCAAAAAAATGACTCATAATATTCTGTCATAATTATTTGTATTTCTAATATGTCTTTGTAACTGCTTCATTCCTGAACTTGTTTATCTGATTTTTTTTTCTATTTTTCTTGATTAAGCTAATTAATGATTTGTCAATTTTGGTTGATTTTTATTGTATAGTTCTTTTATTCTCTATTTCATTTATTTCAGTTCTACTCTTTATAATTTATTCTCTTCTGGTAGTTTTGGGGTTTTTTTGTTGTTGTTTTTCCAGTTCCTTAAGATGTATTTTCAACTTAATTATTTGCCACCCTTATACTTTTTTATTTTTATTTTTCTTGTGAGCACTAATTATTATGAACTTTTCTCTAATGACAGCTTTCTCTGTGTCTGAAAGATTCTGGAGTGTCATGTGTTCATTATCGTCGGTTTCAATACATCTTTGATTGCAGTCTTAATTTCTTTAGTAGTTTTGAAGTCATTGAGGAACAGACTGCTTACTATTCATATTCTTGGGTATTTTTGAGGGCTCTTTCTGTTGAGTTCAAATTTAATTCCATTGTGATCAGAAAAGGTGCTGGATATAGTTTCTATACTTTTATATTTGTAAAGGCTTGTTTTGTGGCCTACAATGTGGTTAATCTTTGAAAATGTTCTATGTGAAGATGAGATGAACATATAATAGGTGCTTGAGAGGTTTTTGCTATAGGGTGCGTGCACTCGCCAGACAGACATAGAGAGACAGAGAGATAGAAAGCGAGAAATCCCCCCCAGAGGGGATGGCCACGCCGCAATCCCTTCTCCTCCATTCTCCTCTTGGGATCTTGGGCATACACCCACACACGCCCGGCGTGAGTTTAAGCCACCGGGTCCAGGACTCGAACCGCAGTCAACTACATTGGAGTCCAGCGACATAGCCATTATGTTAACTGCTGGTCCCAAGATGAACATATAATTTTAAGTTGTTGGGTGAAATGGTATATAAATGTCTGTCAGGTCCAATTGGTTTATGGCACTAATTGGCTCTTGAGTCTCTCTGGTGTTTGTCTAGATGACCTGTCCAGTTGTGACAGTCGTCTGTCACATGTGCCTAATTAAAATCTCCAATTTAGTATGTTGCAATCAATCTCTCCCTTTAGATCTAACAATTTTTCTTTCACATATGCCCCAATGTTGGCTATATAAATACTTATAATTGTTATATTTTCTTGGAGAATTAATCCCTTTAATACAGTTTCATGTCCTTCTTTGTCTCATTACCTTTTCTATCTTGAAGTCTATTTTAACTGGCTACCAGTATCACAGCTCCAGCCTCTCTTTGGTTTCTGTGTGTGTGTGTGAAATAGCTTTGTACCTTCACTTTCAGTCTATTTATGTCCTTATCAATTGAGGTGTGTTTCTTGTAAGCAGCATATAGAGGGTTCCTGTTTTCTTTGCTTGTTTGATTGTTTTCTTAATCCATTCAACCAATTTGTGTCTTTTAATCAGGAAATTTAATCCATTAACATTCAATGCTATTTTGATATGTTTAGATTTATCCCTGTCATTTTGTTAGTCATTTTTTTAGTTGTTTTGTGGGTCTCATTTCTATTTGTCTCCTTTTCTCCTAGTGTAGCATTCCTTTGAATATTTCCAGAGGAACTAGTCCAGTGTTTGTAAATTCTTTCCGTTTTTATTTGTCTGGAATGATTTTAGTTCTTTGCATTTGAAGGATAATCTCACTAGGTATAGAATTTTTTGGCTAAAGTCGTTTTTCTGTCAGAGCTTTAAATGTCCTCCAATGTTTTCCTGCTTTGCTCAGTCGAGAGGTCCGATGTTAGTGTAATGGGGTAACTTTTGTAAGCACCTTGGCATTTTCTCTGGCTATTTTTAGAATATTATCTTTGATTTTTACCAATTTGGCTATGGTATGCCTTGAAGAGGATCATCTTACATTGAATCTATTTGGTGTTCTTTGTATTTCTTAAATCTGGATGTCTGTAATCTTTCTCTAACTTGGGAAGTTTTGAGATAAAATTTCATGAAAGAGAGTTTCTATGCCTTTATCTATCTCTTCACCTTCTGGGATACCTATTATGTGGATATTTAGCCACTTAATGATTTCTAAAATTTTCTGTATGTTGTCTTCATTTAAAATTTTTCCATTCTTGGGAACCAGCAGTTAGCATAATGGCTATGTCGCTGGACTCCCACGTAGTCGACCGCGGTTCGCGTCCCGGACCCGGTGGCTTAAAACTCACGCCGGGCGCGTGTGCGTGCGTGCCCAAGATCCCGAGAGGAGAATGGAGGAGAAGGGATTGCGGCGTGACCATCCCCCCTGGGGGGTGATTTCTCGCTTTCTGTCTCTAATGTCTCTCTCTGTCTGTCTGGCAAGCGCACGCGCCCTATAGTGAAAATCTCTCAAAAAAAAAATTTTTTTTTTCCATTCTTTTTGGTGACTGGGCTAAACTGGAGGTTTGTTTTTAAGGTCAGAGATTCTTTGTTCTGCATGGTCTAATCTGCTGTTAATAATTTAAAGAGAAGGGGTTTTTTTTGTAGAATTATTTATTTAATTTTATTATTTTTAAATTTGCTATAGGGCACATGCACTCACCAGAGAGAGATGGAAAACAGAAAGGAAGCTGCCATATCTGGGACTCAAATCATAGTAAGCCATATGGGAGTCCAGTACCTTGACCACCATGTCACCTACTGGCCCCTCAAGAAACGCTTTGATTTCCTGTACTGTATTCTTCATCTCTAGAAGTCCTGTTTGATTCTTTCTTAAGGTATATATCACTTTATGAAATTCCTTCTTCAAGACATAGGATGATTTTCTTGTTTCCTCAAAATGGTTATCCATTTTCTCTTGCCTCTCTAGGAGATTTTTGTTGTGTTTTGTTTTTGTAGATTTTTGCTATAGGGGCTTGTGCTTGCCAGAGAGAAAAAGAGACAGAGAGACAGAAAGTGAGAAATCAACCCCCGGGGGGGATAGCCACGCTGCAATTCCTTCTCCTTCATTCTCCTCTTGGGATTTTGGGCATACATGTATATATGCCCAGTGTGAGCTTTAAGCCACCAGGTCTGGGACCTGAGCCATGGTCAACTACGTGGGAGTCCAGTGATATAACCACTAAACCATCTGTTGGTCCCTCTCCCTGAGTTTTGTTATAATGAATATTCTGAATAATTTTTCTAACATTTTTGTAAATTCTTGTGTTCTGTCCATTATTGACAGGGAGTTATTATGTTCCTTTGAAGGAGAGATATTACCTGGTTTTCCTGAATTTCAGGGAGTGGGGCTCTGATTTGATTTTTAGGCATCTGGTGAAGTGTTCACATCTTCCTAATTTTTCGGATAGTTGTCAGCAACTGTACACTTGTATGCTTCCCTGTGGTGTGTGTTAACTCCATGTCAGGTTCCCTATTCCTGTGGGAGTGCAGGGATCCACAGTGGAGTCTTGGAGTTTGGAGTTTCAATGCGGTGTTTCCTTTAGGTTCCTTTCCCAAACTCCCCAGCTCCAATGTGACTGTGGGCTGAGCTGGGAAGGTGGAATGTGAGGTGAGACAGTAGCACAGGCTGGGCTGCAGATAGCCTCCTCCTACCGGCCTCCAGCTGGTCGGACGGAGGAGGGACGGCAAACAACCTGTGGAGAAGTCCCTTTCTTCCACAGGCCAAGCTGCAGACAGCTCAGACCTTCCTGAGCTGGTCAGATGGGGGCGGGGTGGCAGATAGCATGCCCCAGCTGGACGGAAAACCCCTTGCCTCCTTCCGATCTTTCCTTTAGGATCTGTTCCTATTACACTGCATATTCTATTATCTTACTTGTTTGCTTCTCCTAAAGAATATTAAATTCTACAAGAGATTTTAACTGCTTTATTCACTGCTGTATATTCAGTGACTAGAACACACAAGTTCTCAAAAAAATTGTTGCAGGAAAGAAAAAGTGACTCGGGCCTTGGATCATAAAGGTCTGCTCATGCCAGCTATGCACACTTGTGTCCCAGCTGGGGGGTGGGGGGGTGGTGGTGAAACCTATGGCATTAAGACTATGTAATGGGGGACCAGCAGTTAGCATAATGGTTATGTCGCTGGGCTCCCACGTATTCTACCGCGGTTCAAGTCCAGGGTCTGGTGACTCAGAATTCAGGTCAGATGCGTGTGCGTGCATGCCCAAGATCCCAAAAGGAGAATGGAGGAGAAGAGATTGTGGTGTGGCCATCCCCCCTGGGGGTGACTTCTCGCTTTCTGTCTCTCTCTGTCTTTCCGGCGAGCGCATGCGCCCTGTAGCAAAAACCTCTCCAAAAAAAAAAAAAAAAGACTGTGCAAAGGAAGCCTTTAACACAGTTTCCCAGGACAAGATCTAACAAACTAGCAAGCATACTTAAGATGTGTAAGTTGAAATCAAGTCGTAACAACAGTTTCCTTGAAAAGGAAGCACAGGGTGGGAGAGGGCATGAGTATAGGGAAGGAAATCAGGGGAAAACATAGGCAAGACATTTGTGGGACACGAGATGGTTATTACCTGTTGATAATAGCGTATATCAGACCGTATTCTCAACTGGACTGGTCTGAGGTGCATTTCATGTTGGTAAATTCTTTTTACAGGCCAAATGATGTATAGAGATCACATGTTTAAAAATGAATAATACTAAAATAAAATTTAAAAAGAAGATTGGTAGATTTTGTCACCGAGAAATTTAAATCTTTTATATGCAAAAAAAATTAAAAATAAATAAAAGAATGCCGTGTCTTCCTCACTCAGTTAAAATGTCTTCTTTTCCTGAAATCAACAGAATTTGTAGGAATTATGTGCTAAGTTGCATAGTACTGATAACAATTTTTTAAAATTTTTTGCCTTAGAGTGCATATGCTCACCAAAGAGAGACAGAGAGAGATAGTGAAAGGGAAAGTGAGAAATCATCCCCCAGAGAAAGTTGGAATGGCTGTGCTTTTGTAAGTTAAAAAAAAAGTGTGCAATTCATCATTAAGTTGAAGGACTCTCGTATGTTGTGTTACAGACAATAAGCAAACCTCTGGATCTATAAACAATAATCGCTCCCATATTATGTAAAGCAGTACGAAGACTCCAACATATTTTCGAGGTAATATTTTTATTTAACTATCCGCAGTGGTACTGCTCTGCAATTCTGGTTTCAACTGTTCCTGTGTTAGCATAACTAGTAACGATACAATAAATTCTTTTATATATGGAAAAAAAGGAAAGAAGTCACTGGCCCTAGTGACCAACACCAATAAATGAACTCCTCTGGAAAACTCTCGAATGTTCTGGGACTGTGGTTTAAATGTGTTCCCCCAATTTCTGTGTTGGAAATGGAACCCCCCAGCACAACAATGTTGACTTGTGGGACCTTCAGGGGTGATTTTGGAGCCTCCAGAATTCTGGTCATCAGTTTAATCTGATTTGGATCCTGGCCTTTGTCTGTGGAAGTTCCATATCTGAGGCCTTTGGGTCTTTTATTTGTTACCTGAAAACATTTTTAAACATTTTTTAAATTATTTTAACTTTGCTTATGTATTTTAATTAGACCAGAGAGGGATAGAGCGAGAGAGAGAGAGAGAAAGGAAAAATGAGAAAGCAAACTGCCGGGTCCAGGACGTGAATCAGTAGGCCATGTGGGAGTCCAGTGTCCTTCACCACCATGCCATCTGCTGGTCCCCAGAAAACTTTTTTTTTTTTGAGAGGTTTTCACTATAGGGCGCGTGCTCGCCAGACAGACAGAGAGAGACAGAGAGACAGAAAGCGAGAAACCACCCCCCCAGGGAGGATGGCCATGCCACAATCCCTTCTCCTCCATTCTCCTCTTGGGATCTTGGGCATGCACGCACACGCGCCCGGCGTGAGTTCTAAGCCACTGGGTCCGGGATGCAAACCGCGGTCGACTACGTGGGAGTCCAGCGACATAGCCATTACGCTAACTGCTGGTTCCCACCCTGAAAACGTTTTTCTTCGAAGCTTCCTAGGAGCACTTCTATTCTGCAGGTCAGTGTGTTCCTAGTGCCTTCCGGCCTTGGATGCATTCATCTAGGGGTCACGCTACCATCGTTCCCTATCACATCATCTCAGGCCGGAAAGAGCGGGGCCTTCCCATACACAGTGCTCTTCCAGGTGTAGGGCAAACCTTTCTGAGCAGCATGAGGACATTTGGAGTAATTAAACAGCTCCATTTTTATTTTCCTTAAATTGGATGTAAACAAGTTATTTAACTCCAAATATAACTAAATAGCTCAAATACAGCCAGTAATCGCTGAGCTTATTACGCTTTCCTCTGTACCTGTTTACATAAACGACGTGCTTAAAAGAAGGCTTTGGAAATGTTTATATGCTAAGGAAAACCTGCTTTGTGTTGATATGAAAGAAATAGAGCCCATTTCAAGTACAGGCGAAGCTGGCAAATGCCGAAATGGTGTGACTCAAAGGACGCTGCGTGGCAGGCTTCACTGCCAAACTCCGGGAATGTCTCTAACTGTCATGGGAGGCTGACATGGATCCTTTCCAAAGTTACCTCCAGCCCAGAGGCAGCAATAGCGTCACAAACACACCCCCACCTTTCTAGATTTCCCAGTGGAAATTATTTTGGGTCTGAGCTAAAATCCTTTAAGAGAAAAAGAAGGAAAGAAGGAAGGAAAAAAGGAAGGCAGGCAGTGGGTGGAAGGGAGAGAAAGGGGGAGAGGAGAAAGAGAAAAGCAAAAACGAAAGAGACAGGAAGAGGGAAGGGAGAGAGAGAGAGACCCCATGGCCTACCTCCAGGAGGGCGAGCTGTCCCTTGGAGCTGATGTCTGTATGTGCACATCTCTCCCAGCCTGGCTGCCTCTGGGTCACAGGTTTGCTGGATGGGGTCCCTGTGTTAGGGGTGGAGAGAGGGTGGGGTCCTTGCGCCAGGGCTTGGTCGCTGGGAGATGGCAGAGGGCAGTGTGATGGTGATAGGTCGCGGTGGGCAGGAGAGTGTGGGGGAGGCTCCCCAGGAAGGCAGTGACTCATGGCTCGGGTGATGGATCTGCAGAGGCTGGGAATGATGAGTGCTGCAGCCTGGGGCGGTGTCTCCCACACCCCTACACCTCCATTCCCTCAATGGGGGCAGTGGACCCCGGCACCAGCACCCGTCCCTGGCTGGCACTGAAGGACCACGCGGTAGGTAAGTGGCACCCTACCCTTCCTTCAGCGTCCCCACCGGGGTGCTCGAGAGCAGAAGAGGGCCAGTGCAGCACCATGGCTTCCCCACACACCAGGGCCGGCACCCGGCAGGAAGCTGAGACTCGGAGGGCTGTCTGGGTCAAACTCAGCCTTGAGCAGCAGGTCTGTCACCGCGTTACATGGCAGATATCGGCACACGGCTGGTGCGTGGAAGTGCCTCCACGCGGAAACAGGGATACTTAGCGGGGAGTGTACGCATGTTCAAGTGTGCACCCATCTGTCGAAAGAAGAACTTTAAATTTAGCAAGATTTAATTGAACAAAGAACAATTCATTACGCGGGCAGCACCTAGAACCAGCAGGAGTTCCGAGGCCCACCTGGGCGGGAAGTGTTTATAGACCCGGAGATGGAAATGGCAGAGACAGCGTGACTGGGGACAGCTCTGGCTTCTGCTGTTTGGACTTGGCCTGACTGCTGAGGCTCAGTCGCTATGACACAGTGTTTGTACAGAGATATGCTCCTGAGCTAGGCTTTCAGTAAGCCAGGTTGCTGTTCCTCACCTGGAACCCGAGGTACGGAGGCAGCCTCCAGCCAAACTCCAGTTACAGTGAGAAGTTCTTGAAAGTGACCATTTTCAGATCAGCTAAAGAAGAGGTGTGATCATTGTACGGACCACGGGCATGGTGACCGAGAATCTCATGTCCACCAGCCCCAGCCGGCCTACACCCAGCACCAAGTTGCTGGCTGATCAGAAGTGGCCAAGGCTGTGGGGAGACCGTAGGCCATGGAGCTCACCACATGGCTTTCCTGGAAGTTTCTAGACAGCCGCCCGCGGCCATGAGAACAACAGCCCTACACCCAAGCTGGCCTTGGGCCACTCTTTTCACTTTCAGCTGTCTTCTTCAAATGCAAGAGGAGTCTCTTTGCTCACCAGGCAAGCCTTGCTTATCCCCAAGACATGCTTCATCATGGACACGCTGGTGTGGGAGGCAGAGCCTACCTGCCAGGGAGCTGGTGGAGAAAGCATCCTGCCAGGCCTGCATCTGCAGCTTCCCATGGAACCAGAGGTGCTGGGAGCCCCTGCTCTGATTATGCGGAGAGGAGAGGACTCCAACAGGCCTCCTGCACACAGTGTGTCCACTCATGGGTGCACGTAGCATGTGTGTGCACGATGTACACTCTATTCTCTCTCTCTGTTTTCAATTGACGGGGACACCTGCGCTCCCGAGACAAGCAGTGTGACACAGAGAGGGAGATGGAGAAGGTACCCCTCGGTGGGGTGTGGCCATGCCGCAGTTCCTTCTCATTTCTCCATCCTGTCAAGATTTGGGACATGGGGACCAGCAGTTAGCGTAATGGCTATGTCGCTGGACTCCCATGTAGTCGACCGCGCTTCGCGTCCCGGACCCGGTGGCTTAAACTCACGCCGGGCATGTGTGCGTACGTGCCCAAGATCCTGAGAGGAGAATGAAAGAGAAGGGATTGTGGCATGGCCATCCCCCCTGGGGGGTGATTTCTCACTTTCTGTCTCTCTGTCTCTCCGTTTTTCTGGCGAGTGCATGTGCCCTATGCCAAAAACCTCTAAAAAAAAGAAAGAAAGAAAGAAAGAAAGAAAGAAAGAAAGAAAGAAAGAAAGAAAGAAAGAAAGAAAGAAAGAAAGAAAGAAAGAAAGAAAGAAAGAAAGAAAAAAAAAGATTTGGGGCATGCACACACATGAACTGTGGTCAGCCATGTAGGGTCCAGCTCCCTCAACCCTGAGTCTATGGGCTTGCCTTGTCTTTTCTTTTCTTTTCTTTTTTAAGTTTTTTTCTTCTGTGAGTGAGAAACAGAAAGAGAAAGCATACCCCCGAACAGCGTCTGCAGTACACCCCCGCCGTCAGCCAGCCCCAGGTCATGGACACGCATGTGCCCGGTATGCTCAGGGAGGGCTCTGGAACTAACCCAGGGTCTTCCTATGTGGGTCAGCTTGCAGAGCTCCGAGCTTTACCACTGCGCCACCTGTCATCTCTCGTCGAAGAACAACACTCCCGCGCCCAGCAAGGGTGTCCTCAGGGAAGTCCTGCAGGAGCACTAACGGGCACTGCGGCGCTGGACCCGGAGGCCCGTGTCTGCACTCGGGTGTGCACGCAGTACCAGCAGAAGCAGCCTGCGCAGACCCAGGAGGAGGCAGAACCAGCGCCGCCATGCCGGGCGCATTCAGAGTGTTCATGGAACTGGAAAAAGGTGTGGAAGCACGTCTTTGTCCTCAGAGGCATGTCCACTCTAGGGAGCGTGGAGACTGCAGGAGCAGAGACAGAGACAGAGACAGCCGCCACCCTGTTGCAGAAAGACGTTAAAGACCCTCTTGCCAGAGTGAAGGCTACAGGAGTGGTGGAAACAGAAGCCTTGAGTGTCCCAACCCAAGGGGGAAACCTAGAGGAGAAAGGGAAAGGACAGGGCTCCCACAGGAAGTCATTGCCCCTATCATGGGCCGGCGAGGCGCAGTCAGCCTTGAGATCACCCGGCCGCCCACTCCGAGAGCATCGGCCTCAGCCTCACTGCAGAGGAGTACAGACAACCTCCATAGCTGGGGAGGAGTCTGGACAGTGGCATGCTTGGAGGCTGAGGCAGGGGGATCATAAGTTCGAGGCCAGCCTGGGCCACATGGTGAGACCCAGCTAAGAGATCTTTCTCTAAAAAAAAGAAAGAAAAATTGAGAAAGAGTCAAAGTGAGGATTTTCAAGCAAAAGTGGCTCTTGATGCACGTCAGGGCCTGCCTGCCGATCAGTCTGGCATGGGGAGGACGGGGGGTGTGCTACCCCGCAGTGGACAGAGTGCTGCACGGGCCGGGGATCTCTGGGCCACGTGTGAGACAATCCAAAGGGACGTGTCTTCTTGTCAGGAAACCCAGGGTGTGACTTAGTGAGAAGCATCACGAGGCAGGCGAGGAAGGAGGAGCAGCACCTGCACTCGCGCCTCCAGGTCCAGGGCAGGGCGGGCTTCCGCCGTTGGGAGAGTCTCCCTTCTCGTTTCTCCGAGGTGTGCGCACTTCCTGACTGAGCCTTAGGCACCATCTAGGTGCTTGTCAGAAACGCTGGCTCCTGGCCGTGAACGAACCGAAACAATCAGACCTGGACTAGCTGAGGTGGTCCGATGGAGGTGACCCAAGATAAGAACCCGGGTCTAACACCCGACGGGGCGTTTCCTGGCGGCCGAGTGAGCAAGGGGCCTTGCAGTTTCTCCTGTCAGATGCTCGTGTTCCTGTCGGGGCACGGGCAGCGTTCATCACCCCCCTGTGACCTGTGCTCCCTGACACTGGGCTGAGACTGCGACGTGCCAGCTCTGGCTTTAACCTGCAGAGGGCACAAGCGTGGAAGTAGGAATCACCTCCCCGTGGGGGACAGTCCTGCCGCATCCCTTTTCCTCCGTCTCTCCCTGCTTCGGGGACTGTGGACACACGCGCACATGTGCCTGGTGTGTGTTTGAAGCCAGAGTCTGGGACTGGAGCGGTGCCGCCAGCCATCCAGGAGCTAGCCTGCTTGACCACGTGCGCAGACTGGCACTCCTTCTACTTACGTTCTCTTCCGTCCTTTCCTGAGAGAGACGGAGAGAGGGAGTCCTCCCCGACAGACCCTCACATCGCCAACCGCCCAGCCTCAGCCGGGGCCCTGCTCGGGGACCTGCTCGCTGTGCTCAGAGGGTCCCGGGTGCCAGCTCGGGGCCTTGCGGTGCGGGCGGCCTGGCGGCGTTGTGTGGCTACGCTGCCACTGCGGAGCCCGAGGCTTCCGGTTTCCTGAAGATCTAGGTTCTAACGACCGGGCAGACCTACCTCGTTTGTGTAGGGCCCGCCCGGGGTGTAGGGCCGCCGGGGTGTAGCCCGGGTGAGGGCTGTGACTATTTCTCCCAACCGAGGGCATGAAATGGAGAAGAGAGGCCCTCGTTACCCTACTGGCGATTACCTTTGCAGAGAGTAAAACACTCGTGGCTTTTCCAAGGCTTGGTGATGTTGCCAAAAACATAGATATAAATGCATGTGCCATGAAATATGTCAGAAAGGAAATAGGGGCCGGCGTATGCCTCCTGGCTACGCCGCTGGGCTCCCACATGGGCGACAGCAGTTCAAGCCCTGGACCTGGTGGCTTCAAACTCATGCCGGGAGCATGTGCGTGTGTGCCCAAGACCCCAGGAAGAGAACAGAGAGGGGACTGCTGTGTGGGGCGTGGTTTCTCGCTTTCTGTCTCTCTCTCTCTGGCGAGTGCACACACTCTATGGTAAAAAGCTCTAAATGAAAAGAAAGAAAATAGTTTGTCAACAATGGGAGGAAGGGCAGTGAAGCAGTGGCTATATATCGATAATATATAAGAAAATTACAAATCTATCGTTTTGAGAGGGAACTGAATTGTTGTAAATTGTTTATCAAGTTCGGAAGCAGATAAACCTATTCCTATCCTCCTAACTGATGCTCATATCTACAATAACAAACTGCAAGTCCGGGAACTTGGCTGAAGGAGCAGAGTGGCATGCACATTTCGAGATAAGAAATACAATGTCGCACTGCCTTAAGATACTAAGTAATTGCATTCTTCTCAGTACTATCTAGCCTTGCCCTAGCATGTATGTAGATGTTTTTAAAAAGTCCCGTGCGTAAATTACATTCACCTTTGGAACATTCTTTTGTTCCAGGTTTGTGCACCAAGAAAACCAGAGGCTGATTGTGCTGACGTGTGCTGGGAGGCCTCAGATAAGGCCCGATCCTACGCACTGCTGACAGCTGGTGAAACTGCGAGGGCCTGGAGTATTTTAACTGCAGTTCCCTCCTGTGTTCTGCTCTGGTGGACAAGATCCTCTGTTGAACAGTCTTCCTTATCAAGGGCACTAGAAGCAGTTTTTGCTTATCCTAGAGGATCAGGTTTCAGTTCGCTGCCAGTTTGTGGACTTACTTAAAAACCAATGACATCCTGAAGAACCTTACCCTCTCGGTTCTGCAAGACGGCTTCCCACATTCCGGGTCTGGTTCCTTCTGCTCTTGAGTGTAACCCGCAGGGCACGTCTTTCTGCCCTGCACAGTGAGTCTACACAGCCAGCAGACTGCAGCGGCTCTCCTATGCCCAGTGTGGACTGCTGGGTCCTCAGCCACCCCTGTAACCCTGGGGCAGGATCTCAGCCTCTGCAGCAGGATGATCGGCAGGTGTCTAAAATGATACGTTTTATCCACTAGAACAACATCTTTATTAACTAAACATCTCTATGTTTAAATATAATCTGTGTATTTTTAGAACATATTAGAAATTAATTAATTTAAAAAAATTTCAAGAGAAAAAAATAAATGAAATTTATTGACATTTTTAAAAAGGCATATTTGAGGACTGCAGTAAGCTATATAGTCCCAGCTGGGTGCTACGTTGTATATTCATTCTACTCACCGAAGTTTATGCCTAGGGTCAGACTTGGGTTCATGGATATGTATATATCAGCTGCGCTTGCTATTGCAAATATTTAGATTAATTAAGTTCTTTAGTGAATTAATAAAATGGGGGGAAAGGCATAGAAAGCAACCATGGATACCAGAGACAGTGTGGGAGGGGGGTGGGACACGGCAGAGGGTGGGAGACAGGGAATCAAGGATGGGGAAAATAAGAAAATCTGCAGGAAACAGGAAATGGGAAGTTGTCTGTTGACGATAACGTGTATGTTGATGCCCTTGATTGAGCCAATATACAGTGTCTTCTGGATGGAAATCTCATTTTGTTTGCTGTGACGATGTATAGTGAATGAAGGTAAATAAATAAATTTAAAGAAAAAAAAAGAAATTGTGCTTTTTCACCAGGATTAAGACAGCCAGCAAAACAATCTATTTGGACATTTTCTTTTCTTATAACCTCGCCATAGACTCACAGTCCACAGACGAATGGTAGACCGGTGTCTACGAGAGCCACAGCTAGCGTGGCAGTGCTGGGTAAGGGTCAGGGGTCTCATCTCCTGAGAGGCAAATTAGGTAAACACGAAAAACAGCGTCTCCAGCAGTTCTGTGTGTGTCTGGGTGGAGTATGGTTGACTTGATAAAAATAAGAGCTCGGCTCCCAAAGGCGTGCAATAGGTGAGCAGGCATTGCCGCTCCGGAAGAAAGGGATGATGGGAAAGACGGGGAAAGGAAGTCATCCCATCCAGGCATTGCTCAGACCCACTGTGCCCCCTTGCAGGGGCACGGAGCTCCACCGAGCTTTCTACCCAGAGCTGATTTCCACAGCCTCGGGTCAGGCAGCCAGGGGACCAAGACCCGTGCAAACCATTCGCGGTAAGGGCAACCTGGGAGACGAGGCCAGCGAGTAGCAGGGAGAGGGGCTTTGGCTACCCAAGACAGCACCTGGTTTGGTGGCTGCCTCTGCATACAGAGATGCCCACTGTAGTGAACTGTCCCAGACAGAGGGCCTGCAGGGTGGGATCGTGACCTGAACCAGAAAGCCTTCCTTGGGCATCCTCACATGCAACTGGGTGGTTCTAGCATCCAAGTATCTTTTTATTAGCTACGATGTGCTGCTCACGGGTTCAGTATGTCTTCTATGCCACTTAATTATTTTTTGAGATATTTTACATGTTCTATTACCTACGTTTTATGAGTGAGTAAACTGCATTAAGTCACTTACTCAAAGTTGCAAAGTTGCGTAGCTAATATGAAGTGGAGCCTGAATGCAAACCCAGACCCAGGGTTCTTCATAGCAGCCGGGAAGGTGTCTGGGCATCCCTAGGGAGGAGGGACTAGATGAAAATAGGCCACATCTCATACAAGTACAGACAATGTCGTTGCACACAGAGAAAAAGCAATCAACCAGGTGTTCCATAGTCATGCACCACCAGGGCCTAGTCACCATGTAGATGGGTCCACGTGACAGGTTTTGACCATGCAGGTAAACAGCATGAAATAAATACATATCCACACTGTGTGTTTGATGCCACTTTCCAGATAGCCTGCGATGTGTCGTACAAGCTCGTCGAAGCAGTATTTTGTGTTCTAGAAAACACAGTGCAGAACACGCAGGCCCTGGAGAGTGCAGCTCAGCGGCCGGGGCAGTTCTGCACGGTTGTGAGTCTGTTCTTTCCTTACGTCGTTGTTGGTGTTACGTACTACCAGTGCCCAGAGCGGGAGCACGGTGACGCTGTGCTGGCTGCAGGGGGCAGGAGAGTCCTGCAGAGCTCAGCACTGGAGACCGGGCTCCCTCCGATGCGCCTCGTGCACTGCTCGCCCTGAGAGCACCTCCCCCAGGCCTCTCGTCCGTCGTCCTCCACCACTGCCTCTGCAGCGATTGCAGCCCGCCTTTAATGCCCATTCGTTCCCTAGGTTTTCACTTAAGGAATTCTACTTGAAAAGTCTTGAAAATACTGAAAACTGACCTGGCTGAATGCCTGCTGACCTTCATGAAGGTCTCTTGGGCGAGTCTGTTGTTCCCGGGCGTTGCAGACATAATAATTTATAATGGCACTTAAGGAACCCAACGTTAGGCCTCCCGGACTCAGTCGTGAATTGTGTAGATTGAGTTACATCCAGGCTGACGGTATTCACCAGGAAAGTGTCTACACTGGCATGACATCACTGTGATTCAGAGGCGCTATCTTTCAGTAAACCTGCTCATGCTGGAACCGGACTAGTTTCCCTCACCACCTCGGTGCTTACTGTAATTCATTCTTTCGTACCTGTAAAGACACATAACACCTGTGCCCCTCTGCTGGTAGGCCTCTTAACTCGCTTGACTCCTTTCTATTACATTGAAAGTGTCTTTACCTGACAGTGAATATCAACTGATCGTATTGTAGCTTTGTGGCCAGCTGCAGTTCGCACAGTGGAGCAGGACGCCCTGCAGGACGGGACCCATGAAGAGTATCTGGGCTTGGTTCCCGTGTCCCACGGTATGTGCTGGAGCACACGCACCCCTGATCCTTGCTAGCTGGGAAGGCCGAAGGGAGGACTGCGGGAAACTCTCCACGCCTCTATCCATATCTATCTATCCATATCTATCTGTCTGTATCTATCTATCCATATCTATCTGTCCATATCTATCTGTCTATATCTAGCTATCATCTATCTACATCTATCTATCTATATCTATATCTATATCTATATCTATATCTATATCTATCTACCTGTATTTATCTATATCTATCTCTCTATATCTACCATCTATCTATCTGTCTGTCTATATCTGTATCTATCTATCATCTATCTATCATCTATCCATCTATCTATCTATCTATACCTATCTATCTATCTATCATCCTTCTATCTGTATCTATCATCTATCTATATCTATCTATCTCTTTCTATATCTATTTATCTATATCTATCAACTATCTATATATCAATCTATATCTATCTATCATCTATCTATCTATCTATCTACCTACCTATCTATCATCCATCTATCTATCTACCTTTATCTATCTGTATCTTTCTGGCTCTCATGACATAAACTTTAAAAAGTATCATATTGTATCTCCTAGGAATAAAAATTAAAGGATTCCTCTCAGATACGAACTATCTCTTGGGTAGTGTTTTTGTTTCTGTTTTTTTCTTTTTTTCTTAGAACCAACCTTTGCAATTGCTTGCTTATTTAATCAAATGGCCATGTGTTTGCTCCTCTGAGAGCTTATGTTAAAAGGAAATTCAACATTTCAATGGGCATGTCATTCATAAAAGAGCGTCCTCACTGTGTCTGAAGACCAAAGAGTATTTACATGTATTTCTGGGTTACACTGATTTATCTACCTTCTTATGTACCTTATTCCAGCATTTTCACTCTGTTCTCACCAGTAATACTGAATTGTCCGAGCCCATGAGTATTCGTATTTCTAGACTAAGAAAATCAGATATAAAAGTCTGGACTTTCCTTATAGTTAAACTGGGAGAGAGATTATTTTATATTACAAAGGAGTCTTCACTTTACAAACGAGACCTCTCGTCTCTTCTTTCTATAAATATTATCGAGCACATTTGCAAAATGAAGAGTCCTGTGGATGGATGACAGTGGTGGGAGCAGAACAGCAAAATCAAAGCACTTAGTGGCGGAACTGCACACTTAAAAATGGCCAAGACCAGGGCCATCTGGTGGCGAGGTGGTGCTGCAGGCTCTCGATGCAGAAGCCGCACGGAGGGGCCCGGCTGGTCTCTGAGGTCTCCCTGTTACTCTGGGTGTGTGTGTGTGCCTGTGTTAGGCGTTGGGGAGGCTGGGGCGGGTCACGTCATGAAGGCCCTATTGGGGTGTTTCCCTCCTCTCTCTCTCTCTCTCTCTCTCTCTCTCTCATAGAAGAAATAGCCTTTTTCTTTTTGGTTTAAAATCTTTAATATATCAAAAGGCTTGCTTTGGTGACATGCTAGTCCTACCAGAAAACACCCAACCACCCCATCAGTGACATGCTCAAGCCGGCTCGTGTTTCTAAACCCCGAGTGCGGACGAGTATACATGTGTCTTAAACCAAAACCACAGGCTCAGGTGACTGCTAGTCATGCACGCCCACCAGGCAGCTGAGCACAGTCCCCGGAATGGTGTGCAGGGCAGAGGAGCCCCTAAGTGCTGGCGAGGGACCACAGCCCCAACAGCCAACCTCTCAAGCACAGCTCTCCCCACCCCTCAGGTGAAGAGCCTTAAATCTAAACCAGACTCGAATCTGCTCCCAGTGACCAGGATGGTTTTCTCCCTCAGAAAAACACACATATCTATACACCCATGTGTACGTCTGTTTGTTTTTACATTTAAATATGAAAATACTGCTCTGTGTGGTAAATGGACCCAGCAGTAAGAACTTCCTCTTCTGTTAAGGTCAGATGCCCGTCAGTCTGTACTCTGAGCTCCACCTTCTGGGGCGGGTGTGCAGTCCCGAGGGAGGGGAGCACAAGGGACCAGGGACCTTTTCCTTCCTGTGCCCCACCTTCTTTAGCTCCCTCTTCTAAGAGAAGGTTGGTTGTAACCTCTTAGGGAACACAGCTTTCCACTGGGAAGCAAACCCTCCTGTCGGCAGAGTCCGCCTCAGCTACCTCTCCTCAAACGCCCATGCTCTGTCTGCACAAGCCGCTGACTGGACGGCAGCACTTACGAATGCCGTCCTCCTCCCACTAACACTAGGAAGCTTTGGCCAAGGGCAAAGGGGAAGGACGGGAAGAGATGGAGAAGTCAACCCCTCGCTGGGGCCAGCAGGTGGCGTGGTGGTTAGGGTGTCTAGACTCCTACACCGCTGACCATGGGCTGAGTCCTGGACCTGGCAACTTGCCTTCCCATTTTCCTTCTCCCTTTCTCTCTCTGTTTCTCTCCAGTCAGCTTCAAAAATCTTTTTTAAAAAGTTTAAAAAGAAAAAAAAAAATCAACCTCTCAGGGCTGGCAGATGGCATAATGGTTATGTCGCTGGACTCCCATGTAGTTGACCATGGTTCAAGGCCCAGACCAGGGGGCTTCAAACTCACACCAGGCATGTGTGTGTCCAGAGAGGAGAATGGAGAAGAGTTTGTGGTGTGGCCATCCATCCTGGGGGAGAGGGGTGATGTGGTGGTGATTTCTCACTTTCTGTCTCTCTGTCTCTCTGGCAAGTGCATGTGCCTATAGCATAAATCTCTCTCTCTTAAAAAAAAAAAAAAGTACCAACCCCTCTATCCTGGCCAAAGGTAGCAAGATTAACTGGGCACACAAAGAACATAAAAAGACCTCGATAGTCTACCCTTTGGATTATAGTTGAGACAATCAGGGCCCCAGGGAGGCGGCAGAGCGGGCGTGGATGACCAAGGAGGGGCTGGATGGCTGGAGGTCTAGTACACTTTGTGGACAGGAAGGGCTTGTTGCTGGTTTCACTGAGAAGACACACGCAGATGAGGACTTCTCCCTGAGAAGGGGTTGCAGTTGGCAGAGGGGTTCTGGTCTTCTAAAGAACCCTTCTTCTGGTCAACTGTCTGGGTAATGCAGATGTTGGTGCCACGGCTGGCCACGCCAGAGGAAGTCACTCATGGTGGAGGTTTTGTGGTAGCAGGTAGCTAGTTATGACCGGGCAGCCCTAAGAGAATAGCAGAAGGACGTGTCACATCAGTTTATCAGGAGTAACGACCAGACCCTCCATGAAGTGCCTTCTTCCACCCAGCTCCTGGCGCAGAAAAGGCGAGGCAAATATCACTTTTCTTCCTTGGTACCTGAGGAAGACACACAGGGATGATTGTAAATTTCCCTCTTATCATCCCTCATAAATACTAAAAGACCCAACTAGACATTTTGGTCAACGTCCTGATTCCCACTGGGGCAATACACTGATTGGGCAGGTCATCCTAACAGGACCGCTCCTGTCATCACGCTCACACTGGGCATGCGCAGGCAGGGAAGCAAAGCCCTCAGGGTCTTCCCTGCGAGAGCTGAGCAAGCGCAGAAAGAAGCCCGGGAATTCAAACAAAGGACATACATGATATGACAGATCTCGCACTGTTAAATATTCACCATCACTTCTGATAATAAAAATAACACCCAGCTGGTTCCAAAGGCAGTTGCTACCTAGCAACCTGCCCGCCCAAAGGTCTTTTGGGTGTACTTCTTTTCTAAAATCTTCCTTTCCTATTAAATTCTCTTTCCTACCTACTTTTATTGTGGTGTGGCTTTATTTTGCACCTAGGGACAGGTCTCTAAGTTTAGTGATCTGGACCCACAGAACCAAGGCCTTCACGGGCCGCTCAGCACTCTCCCCTCTGGTGACGGTTTCGTGGAATCAGTAAGGTGCGGAGCAGTGCCCGGCCCGCCTGGGATCACGGTGTGGATGTGATGCTGGAGCCTCTTGCTCAGCTTTTCAGTGGCCTCCTCCACGTACGTCAGACCATTCTCCCCCCACGTGGCCTTGGTGCTGAAGCTGGTGCAGAGCGGGAACCATTCCAGGTCCCAGGGACAGGCTTTGGGTCACAAGTTGCTGTCACTCCAGAGTCTTCACACACGACGCAGGATGAAGCGGGCCACCTAGAGGTGACCTCCTCTGCCGCTTCCTTCACAAGGGCCTGTGTGGAATTCCCACTGGGCAGGCATGACCTCGACGTTCATCCCCGCAAACCTGATTCCAGCATACGAGCAGGCCCGGTAGTGAGCCCCCACGGTACCCCTGCGCTAGGCTCCGACTGATCCCATGCCACAGTACTATGGGGGTTGGGACCAGGGAAGCCACTGGAAGCCCAAAGAGGTGCCATCCGTCCCCGTTGGAATATATCCCTGCTTCGTTCCTAACCAGGGGTGTTGGCTGCTCACTGCGTCCAGGATCTGTTTACAGGCACGCCTTACATTAGTCTCTGTTTGACAACTTCACACAACACCGTCTTGTTGCGGTCCTTGTGGAAGGGGTCCCAAAACATGGCAGCAGGGTGAGATGCATGTCACCGTCGGAACCTTCAGACCGAAAAGTGTTAGAGTTATCAAAGTTCCACTCCGGCAACTCTTCCACACGCTCGGGTTCACAGTCCAGGGTCCGGGTCTTGCAGTGCCTTCTCCAGTGTCATCGACCCAGACTCACCTGGCCTGGACTGTCTCTCCCCAAGGCAGGGACACGTGCACCTCTTCGATGCCTTTGTTCAAGTAGGGAACTTGCTGACGTGGCCATGTGGAAGATGCTCTGGGTGGCCAGCGGGTGGGAGGGGGAGCTGGCAGCGGGAGTGCGGCGAGAAGGCGCTGCTCAGGAAAGCCGCTCTGCTCCCATCCTTGGTTCTCAAATAAATAAACTGTAAAAAAATGGTTTACTGGGGGACCAGCAGGTGGTGTGATAGGTAGGGTGCTGGATTCCACAAAACTTACTCCAAGTCCTAGACCTGGTGACTTGAACAATCACACCAGGCGCATGTGTGTTCATACCCAAAGTCCCAAGAGGAGAATGGAGAAGGGACTGTGGCATGACCATTCCCCCAGGGCGTGATCTGTCACTTTCCCCCTCTCTCTTTATCTCTTTCTGTCCCTCTCCAGTGAGTGCACATGCCCTGCAGCAAAAAGCTAAAAGAAAAGAAAAGTGGGGAACTTCATGTTCTGTGCACTTTTGCACAATCACAAGCACATCTTACTAACATCTCCGTGCTGTGCCCAAGGCTACGGCCATGGCTGGGAGTGTGACAGGCACCATCGCCCCACACAGAGCCTGAGGTCTCGGGAGCCACTCAGCCCCCTGGCCATGTCATCCCGTGTGCGTGGACCGTGCTGTGTCACCATGTCACTGTGTCACAGGACTGAAAATCCTGTGGTGGGAACTCAGGTTAGATGGAGGGGCCCAGCGAAGGCCTAACTCGTGAAGTGGCACCAGCATGCAGTTCGCGGGGAAGGCATTAGGGGAAGGCGCTCAGCGCAGGCAAAGAGCATGCCGTGGGAATGAATCCAGTGTTCTCAAGGAAGTTCCCTGTGGCGGAAGACACTTTCCGAGGGGTGGAGAAAAATGTGGAATGAAAACTTGAAGAGGAGTCCAGATCCAGATCATTCAGGTAAGAAGGGTTTGGATTTTGCTCCAAGTGAAATGAAGGGCGCTGGAAGTACTTACGCGGGCTCGTGATCCGATGTCGTTTCTGTTTTTACAGACCACTGTGACCGCAGGATGGGGAAGGCCTTGAAGGGGGAAGAGTGGAATCAGGGAGTGGGAATAAGAACCAAGTTCCTACTACATCTGCAAATACGGCCGGCCTTAGGGACTTAACTACATCTGCAAATTCGGCCTGCCTTAAGGACTTAGTATTTTTCAAGGATACATTTAAGATCAAATAAATGCAAATTATATCTATTGTTCTTGCTTCCTTTTTAGAATTTAACTTTTTTCTTCAACTTTTTCTACTCCACTATGCTTTAATTTGCCTTCCTTGGTATTTTCCTGAATGTATGGTGGGTGTGTTGGACCAATGAGATAATTTATGATAAGGCTGTTAAAAACTGTCCGATGTTCCTCATATGCAATGTATTACTGTTGTTGAATCTTTAAATACCGGGTGATAAAAACACTCTAAACCATATCCATTGGCTGAAAAGAGGTTCTAAATGATTGATTGCTGTCTTACACAAGGTCGATGTTGTCCTTCCACCGAGCCGTCCACGTCTTTCCTAATTGCTGAGCATGATGCCCAGGGGATCAAAGAGGGGGTATTAGAGAAGGGGCAGGTGTCTGACGTGGGCTACATACTCCACGAAATGTTTGATGCTGAACAAATAAAATACCTGCATCTCAAAAGCCAGGGCCTGCCAGGTGACATACACGGCAGCAAGGCACGGTCCCCTGGTCCCATCACCAACGCTGAATTAAAGCTGCACTGAGGAAAGGTCTGAAGGAAGGCATTCTTCGCCTCGTCGCATCCTCAGTCTTCAAGAAGCAAACTCCTGTAAAGTGCAATTTAAGGAACACTGCAGAGCCGCCTGCTGTGTAAGTCAGATGCTCAGGGTCTGCACAACTCTGGAAACTGGGCTCTCTCTCCCTACTCGGAGTGGGGATGCGAGAGGTCACCTCAGCACCGTCATCTCCCAAGTTTCCACCGCCTTCCCGGTGTCTCTCCATGGCTGCCCAGATTCAGCACCTCTCAGAAAACAACGGAGAACAGAGGGTGTGGAAGGGCAGTTGCGGTTTAAGAGTGCTAACTTCGGAAACAATAAACCCTGACACTCTGCTAGCCCAGTAGCTTTTCCCTCCTCACGCGGCAGTCCCTACTGGGTCTGAGGATGGTGATGAGAATGTGGGGCAGGATGTGCTTCTCGGAGTCCTCTGGGAATCCAGGTTGCTGGAAGGCCTGACCTCTTCGGTGAGTGGCTTCCAAAATTGTCCTGCGCAGCATCATCCAGGGCGCAGGTGTGGGGGAAGTGGACCACGTTGGGGGCTTTTCTTTGGTCAGACCTAGAAACGGTGTCTCCCTCCCACTCATCTGCAGCAAGACTCCGGCCTGCAAGGGAACTGCAATGAGTTGTTTAGTTGTGTGTCCGGGAAGAAGAGGGGACAGGCTTTTGATAACTGAGCGGTCACCGTCACAGCGTGGGTGCCGGGGTTCCCCCAGTCAAAGAGCCGTAGAGCAGAATGGAAGGCAGACTGCTGGAGATTGTGTCCCCCTGAGCGTCATGTTTGCAATCTGGTCTCAGTGGACATTATTTGGGTGTTCCCAGAAATTCGCGTGTTGGAAGTTATCATACCGATGATGCTGTAAACGTAAGAAGAAAATTCCTTCATGGTGTCCCCGGGCGGGCCTTTGGCTGTGGTCACGCCATAGGGCAGGGCCTCTGTGAGTGACAGCGGGCAGGCCAGCTCAGGAAATGAGACCAGAAGTGGACAGAAAGCCAGATGGACACAGACCACACTCTGCTCTAAGGACTCTCCTTCCGCCACCTCGTGATGCCCTTGGACTTGCCAGGCACTAGAACTACAAGTTATTAAGCCGTATTTCCTTACAGTTCACAGCCTCGGACATTGCTGTTAGCGGTGCAGCAATGGACAGAGACAGCAGGCCACCCAGGGAAGGCAATGCCACAATTAATCGTTCTTTAAGAAAGAGATATTTGCTCTAGGGTACGTGAGCTTGTTGGAGAGACAGAAAGACAGAGACAGAAAGCAATCTATCACCCCCTGGGGGGATGGCCATGCTGCAATGCCCTCTCCTCCATTCTCCTCTCAGGATTTTGGGCACGCATACACATGTGCCTGGCATGAGTTGGAAGCCGCCAGGTCTGGGACTTGAACTTTGGTCAACTATGTGGGAGTCCAGTGGAGTAACCATTACACCATCTGCTGGTTCCTAATTGTTCTTTATTTAAAAAGAAAAACAAATGCACCAATTGAGACACTAAAGATGTAGTGGTCAAGGAAATCTAGGCCCTGCCCTCTTGGAGCTTACAGATAAATGATGACAGATAGAAGTAAATAAAATATCATTTGGAAATAATGTTACATAATGAATTAAAGGATCAAAAGATAGGGAGTGATGGAAGTAGTAGGTGCTTTTTTTTGTTTGTTTGTTTGTTTTGCAATAAGTTTGCACTCACCAGAGAGAGAGAAAGAAAGGGAAAGTGAGAAATCACCCTCCAGGGGAATGGCCACGCCTCAGTCCCTTTTCCTCCACTCTCCTCTCAGGATTTTGGGCAGGCACGCACACACCTCTGTCATATTTTTCAAGCCATGAGGTCTGGACTCAAACCTTGCGGTTGGCCATGTGGGATCCAGCCGTCTTAAGCACACCGCCTGCTGGTCCTAGGAGGCACTATTTTATAGGATAAGGTGTTTTCTCTAAGTTTATGCATCCACTTGTTCTGAGAGAGGAATAGACAGTTCTTGCCGATGGGTCTTCATGACTTGATCCACCCTAGGCTCAGCTAGCCTGCAACACACATACCACATGCTCGGGGAGGTGGCAGGTACAGGCCTAGGCTTTCCCAGATGAACCCAGCCGTGCGATCTCTGCGTCACCACCTGGCCTGTTTGCTCTTCACATTCTTGTAGAGAAGAGTGTCCAAAACATTTGCCGCTATATTGAGCTTCAGTGATCTTTCGACTTTCTCTCTCTCCTTTTAAAAAATTTAATCAAGTTTTTCCCTTAAGCAAGAGGGAAATGGAAGTCCGAGAGGATGGAAGAGAAAAGCACCCCCAACGGGGTCTCAATTCCACTGTCTAACCGCAGCTTGAGTCAGCCCAGGTCATGGGCACCTGCACTCCCGGCATAGGCAGGGCAGCCTCTGGAGGGGGTCACAGAGACCTTCCACACGGCAGCCTCTCAGAGCAGCATGGTTACTGCTGCACCCGTGTGCTCCACGGTTTGCTGACTGCTAACAGGAGTGACAACGGTCTAAGAGCTACAAACTCAACATAGACTTTATTTAACCTATTTATTTATTCATTTATTTATTTATTTAAATGTGACCAGAGAGAAATAGTGTGTGTGTGTGTGTGTGTGTGTGTGTGTGTGTGTGTGAGAGAGAGAGAGAGAGAGAGAGAGAGAGAAAGCAAGCTGCCAGATTCAGGACTTGAACCGCAGTTGGCCATGTGGGAGTCCAGCACCTTTAACCAACAGGCCACCTGTTGGCCCCTCAACATAGATTTTTAGCTATTGATATTTATATGACATTTGTATCTTAATTTTAATTTCATTGGCAAAACAAAGGTGAGCAGGAAGGATTCTCAGATGGAACAGAAAAAACAAGTATATTTTAAATGGCATTTTTTGCAGTGATTTTAAACACTTATTTATGCCAACATAAAGTGTCACACTCAGTAGAGCAAGCCCCACCCTACAGAGTTAGAATTGTGTTTCAAGAGTCCCTGCTGATGGGACCAGCAGTTGGCATAATGGCTATGTCACTGGACTCTCATGTAGTTGACTACGATTCGAGTCCTGGACCTGGTGGCTTAAACTCACGCCGGGTGTGTGTGCTTGTGCCCAAGGGACTGCGGTTTGGCCATCCCCCAGGGGGTGATTTCTCGCCTTCTGTCTGTCCTTGTCTCTGTGTCTTTCTCCTGAGTGCACGCACCCTATAGCTTGAGAACCACTGCCCTAGAGACCTGGGACCGGGTAAGTGTCCTCAGGAACCCGCAGCTCTGCTGAGTCGCCACTGCTGACATGTAAATATTTTGTGATTGGATAGCTTCTGTCAACTGTGCCAGTATTAAAAAAAAAGTCATACTTTTGAAAGCAATTCCTTTAAATTCAGTCAGTTCAAGCATCAAAAGAACTTCACAGAACAGATTAAATCATTACATTGTTCTTTAAATAAAACATGCAAAATGCCAACATAATATATGTTTAAAGTTGGGCTGACTTCATGGCAGAGAAGCCGGGTCCTGCATGGTGGCAGTGGTTTGAATCCCTGGCCGGAACAGCCTGAAACATGCTAGATACACATGTGTGTGAGTGCCCAAGATCTGACAGGCTGGAGGGCTGGAGGAGGAGGAGCAGTGTGACCAGACCTGGCGGAGGGTCCTTGTCTCTCTCTCTTTGTCTCTCATTCTCATGTTCATATGCACATGCCTGACTGACCATGGATAAAGTGGTACAAAGAAGCAAGTCATGTGAGATAGAGCAACACACGAAATCACGTGGAGACTGAGATCACTCAGTGGTGGCTGCCCTTCCATCTTACTCGGCCTCTCCACGGTTCTAAGTCCTGTGACTTCATCTCTTGCAGCCCTGGGGCCACCTCTTTGCAGGCTCCGTAGGACACACTTAGAAAACCACTGACTCTTAGATTGACCATCTGACCCTTTATTATATATTGCCTTAATCTTGTGTCTTCTCGAGTTTTATTTTGTGCTCTTTTAAATCTCTCTTGATGATTTACTTTTTGCATGCTCATGTTCAAA
>NW_006160139.1:638207-643382 GCF_000334495.1 Tupaia belangeri chinensis | reverse complement strand
TGTAGGGCACAGGCATTACAGAACGCCTTATGTACTACACAGACTGCACACACAGCAGCTCAAACCCCGCAGCAGCAAGCCAGGTGGGAAACTAAGGATGGAGTCTGAGTACAGCATGTCTCCTGCACTTGCTACAGTTTCTCAACTGCATGGAAAGAGGAACGCCAGGAAATTGCCACAAAGGAGACATAGTCCCTCAAGGTTAGCAGCTATTCAAGTAATTCTTGACTTGTATTTCTTTTCATTAGGATCATTCTTTCTCTCCTAAGGATCCCATGACTGGAAGGATTTTCTTTACTAGATTCACTACAGTAAATAAAGTAATAAATGAGTTTTTCCCCCCAATTTTACTCTGTGTAGTATAGGTCATACCTTCTCAGTGATGGCAGGGATTGGTTCTTGTGGATGGGGGAAAACAGCATATTCTTTTTACGTGTAAGACCCGGATCTACCTGGGCTGGCCAGTAGCCGCTGTGCTGTGTATGGGGAGCTAGATCCTGCATAGCTGACCACGTTTGGAATTCGAGCCCCAGTGGTTTGATAAACATGTCAGGAGCATGTGTGTGTCCAAAGTCCTGATGGGATGGAGAAATAGAAGTGAGAAGATAATGACATGGCCGTGCCCCGCTGGGAGGGCTTCTCTCTCTCTCTCTCTCTCTCTCTCTCAAGCACATGTGAGCTTTGGCATTGAAAAAAATTTTTTAAACATGAAAAATGCCAATATACGTACAGTACATAAAGATTAGACATTATCTATGGTACTAAAATGGCACGGAGGTCATTAGGAAAAAGAGGCTAAGAAACTCTGTAGGGAGCCGCCGGTGGGGGCACTGCGCTATGATGCTATGCTCTGCAGGCTAGGAGCACGGGAGAGGCCAGGGTTCAATTCCCCGTCCAAGCTGACAGGAATCTTTAACTGCAGAGATGGGGAGACTGAGACAGAAGAATCGCCAGCTTGAGGCTAGCCTGGGCAACAACGTGAAACCGTGTTTAAAACCGAGCAGGAAGCTGTAGTGTATGCCTGGTGGTTCCATCTGGGAGGCTGAGGCAGGAGAATCATGACAGCAAACCCCTGTCTTAAAGAAGAAAAGGTAGATGGGAACCAGCAGTTAGCGTAATGGCTATGTCGCTGGACTCCCACGTAGTCGACAGTGGTTCGCGTCCCGGACCTGGTGGCTTAGAATTCACGCCAGGCGCGTGTGTGTGCGTGCCCAAGATCCCGAGAGGAGAATGGAGGAGAAGGGATTGCGGTGTGACCATCCCCCCTGGGGAGTGATTTCTTGCTTTCTGTCTCTCTGTCTCTCTCTGGCTGGCTGGCGAGTGCATGCGCCCTATAGCAAAAAAAAACCTCTCCAAAAAAAAAAAGAAAGAAGAAGAAAAAGTAGAAAGATTTTTTATGACACATCACAAAAATGACTTCTGAGTTACACGATTGTCACCCTGAGTTGGAATCTGAGTCAGAACAAATCGATGAGATGGCTCACTCACGGGGACAACCTGCCTGCAGCAGGGTTGTGGGAAGGGACGGGAAAACAACTGCAGGCTACTGCAATAGTCCAAGCAAGACGTGGAGGGCCTGGACTAGGATGTTCAGATTTGGGATAGGTTTGAAAACACGTTCATTTAATAAAAGACTCCACGTTGGAAATATAAAATTATCCCCAAATTCTAGGTCTTACCTGGGAGGATCTTTGCCTATTTGTGTACATGTTCAAAAAACACTCTGGCATGCCAAAGCTTTAGCCTGGCAGAAAAAAACAAATCAGCCATTCTCACATTTTCCTTCATAAGAAAGTCTTGTTTGTAGCTGGACTGAATTTCTATTTGGGCAAGGAGTGGCTCTTATGAAAAGACAAGCTTTGTATATTTTGTCACAAAGGTATCCTTTATTCCTGGAACTGTCAACAACACGTTCCTCATCGCAGGTGGTCTAGGCCGATGTTATCTGCTATATCATACGCTCTCAATGCGCGTCTGTCTTTGCAGAGCTCGAAATCTAATGAGCTCGAACATGTCTTCTCATGCAACTTTCAGCTCACTCCTGGCACTGACCGATTGTTATGCTTAGTGTAGTTTGTAGGGAAACTTTCTTCCAGATAAAACCCAGCTTTGGCCCTGGATTCTGTTTTTCCAATGGCTATTAATCAATTTTGCAAGCTGCCTCAAATTCTTCTTGGAGATAGGCTGCCATAAATAAGTAAAAATAACCATCGGCTTGTCCGGGAACTGAGGCGTGAGCTAGCATACGTGCAGGGCAGCATGACTGGGCCTACTTGTGAGGGGGGACCAGCCGTCTCTGTGGTTCCGTGGTCACACTCCTGACATGTTACCTTCTGGAGTCTAACGAGGGCTGAAATGGGACCCAGGGCTGACTATCAAAACACACGCATTTCACGAAGGCAAACTCTAACTTCAGCAATGACTCAGGATCATTCATTAGAGGTTATGTGCTTTTTTTTTTTTTTGAGAGATTTTTGCTATAGGGCGCATGCGCTTGCCAGAAAAACAGAGAGAGACAGAGAAGATAGAAAGCAAGAAATCACCCCCTAGGGGGAATAGCCACGCCGCAATCCCTTCTCCTCCATTCTCCTCTCGGGATCTTGAGCATGCACGCACATGTGCCCGGCGTGAGTTTAAGCCACTGGGTCCAGGACTCAAACTGCGGTCGACTACATGGAAGTCCAGCGACATAGCCATTATGCCAACTGCTGACCCTGTATAACAAACTTTTAAAACAGATTTAGACTGGTTTCCTGGTTCCTGGGGTAGACTCAGTTCATATTGCGAAGTAACACGCTCACAGCACACGATGAGAAAATATTTGTGCTCGTATTTAAGGTATTATTTGTAAGATATTGGGAGCTCAGAGTAAATTTGGAAATATTTGTAGAAGAAAACAATGGGCTTATTTTTCGCCTCAGATAAATAGAGCCAGTGAGCCTGAGACTGGGAGGAGGTACCATACTGAGCCACCCCAGGCCAGAAGGAGATGGCAAACAGACTCACGCTCACACAGAGCACGACCAGCCGTTGAAAGAGCCATGGCTCCCATCCCCACTGGGAGCTGCGTGGACTGGCGGTGTCGGGTCCAGGTGTTCGTGGAAGATTGACGTCACCCGGACACATGCTACTGGACAGAGGCCTGAGAGCCAAAGCTATGAGGCAGCAGCCTCCAGCAGGTGGGGAATCAGGAGAGGCCCAGCAGGAGCTGCAAGCCGGGGGGGGCAGGCCGGTGGGGCTGAGGCCGTCGGGGGGACCTGGGTTTAGTTCCAGCCCAGCCAGAGAAGAAAGGCGTGGCAATGCATGTCTGTGATCCTAACAACAGGGGCGGAGCACGAGCATCAAGACGTGGTTAACCACCATCAAGCACGCACGTGTGCCCCCACTCACCAGAAATACATCTCTCTCACTGTCCCTCTCTCTTCCCCCTGCACTCAGCGTCTCTTGCACTCATAAAACAAACAAAAACACAAACCTAAGGTAAATGTTACCGCGTTTATGATCTTTCAGGAAGCATGTGAAGAAAGGGGGGGATACTTACCTGGCAGGGGAGATACCATGATCACGAAGGTGGTTTTCCCAGGGCGAGGCTTATCCATTGCACTCCGGATGTGCTGACCCCTGCGATTTCCCCAAATGTGGGAAACTCGACTGCATAATTTGTGGTAGTGGGGGACTGCATTCGCACTCTCCCCTGTTTTTTTAAGAAAAAATAAATAAATAAAAGATAAAAATTAAAAAAAGAAAGGAGGGAGGTAACTCAAGGCCCTACACGTCTTTGATGACAGCTACAACAGAAGGCGGAGCATGCTTTCAGTTACAACAACAACAAACCCCTACACTGGAAGTGCTATGCGAGTGTCGATTTTATACCAACTATGTAAGTCATGAAGGTTTTAAGTGAATGTCCCAAGGACGTGGCATGAAACCGTTTTATCCACGAGTGACATGTGGTAATTTAAAGTCAATCGCATAATGTCTCACATATAGTACTCGACTGCAGTGGGAGTCCTGGAGGTGGCTTAAATGCACGCCGGGCGCATGTGCGTGAGTTCTATTCTCCTAAGAGGAAAATGGAAGAGAAGGGATTTCAGCATTGCCATCCCCTCGTGGGTAACTTCTCACTTTCTGTCTTTCTGTCTCTCTCTGTCTTTCTGACAAGTGCACACGCCTTATAGAAAAAAAAAAAAAACCACCTCTAGAAAACAAACAAACAATAACACAATTTAGGGATTTTGCAAGAATATGTTAATGAGTAATTAAATGACCTCATAGTTCTTTTTAAAATTTTTAATATTTTTATTTAAACTTTTTTAAAATTTCAAGTTCTTTTATACAATCATGTTATTTAGCTTTCAAAGTGAATATTCCAACATGTGTACATTTCTCCCCAGTCCAGTTGATAATACTATAAAGTTATCTTCAACAGATAATACCCCATTTCTTTGTCTTATTAATGCTTTGCTTCTCTATTTTTCTCCTTAATGTCATTCCTCAAACTCTCATTCACCCACCCTCTTCTCACACTATATCTGATATTCAAAACTATTTACTGTGTTTCTATATCCTTTAGTCACTCAGTATCGGTCATAGAGTGCAGACACTCAGTATATATTAAGTGGAGACATACAATGTCTCTCCTTCATAGCCTGGCTTGCTCCATTCAGCAGTAAATCTTCCATATTCATCCACTTTCTGTCAAAAGCTGGGTTTTTTTCCCTGTATTGCCAAAACAGTTCTACACAAGAAGAGTGGAATGGGTGGCATTTCACTCCCTGACCCAAAAATATACACAAAGCTGTGGTAATCAAAACAGCATGGTATTGGCACAGAAACAGACAGGAGGACCAGTGGAACAGAATAGAATCCACAGAAATAAATTTCCAAATATACAGTCAACTGACTTTTGACAAGGGGTACCAGTCAGTCCAGTGTGAAAAGGAAAACCACTTCAGCAAATGGTGCTGGAAAAACTGGATTTCCACCTGTAGAAAGATAAATCTGAACCCCTACCTCTCACAGTTGACAAAAATCAAGTCAAGGTGGATCAAGGATCTAAATCTAAGACCCCAAACTATTAAACTGCTTCTAGAAAATACTGGGGAAACTCTGGGAGACACTGGGGTAGGGAAATACTTCTTACATAAGACCCCCAAAGCACAGTCGATAATCCCC
>NW_006160139.1:633191-637529 GCF_000334495.1 Tupaia belangeri chinensis | reverse complement strand
AAAATCTACAAATAGAACTACCATATGATCCAGCAATCCCACTCCTCAGTATCTACCCAAAGGACAGGAGAATTCTTCATTGGAAAAGTGCTTGCACATCAATGTTTATTGTGGCACTATTCACGATTGCTAAGACATGGAACCAACCCAAATGCCCCCGTACAGATGAATGGATTGAAAAACTGTGGCACATATACTCTATGGAATACTATTCATCAACAAACAACAAAAGCCTGGCTTTTGACAGAAAGTGGAAGAATATGGAAGATTTACTGCTGAGTGAAGCAAGCCAGGCTATGAAGGAGAGACAGTGTATGTCCCCTCTTAATATATACTGTGTGTCTGCACTCTATGACTGAAACTAATTGACCTGAGGTTGTACAAACACAAGAGATGGGGGTTAGTGCCAGAAGTGGAGTGTGTGGAGAAGAGAGACCTAAGGAAGGACATTTGGAAGAGGGATATGGAGACAGAGCATTGACAGGATAGGGAGGTGGGGTGTTATTGGTGGAAGATATTTTGATCAATTGGACTGGGGAGAAATGTTCACATATTGAAATGTTCACTTTGTAAGCTAAATAATATGACTGAATGTATACAAAAAATGTAAAAGAAAAAAAGAAGCCTGGGTCTTTTTTTTTTTATGGCTGAGTAGTATTCTATGGAGTATATGTGCCACAGTTTTTCAATCTATTTATCTCTTCGTGGGCATTTGGGTTGGTTCCATGTCTTAGCAAACAAACAGTCAACTGATTTTTGACAAAGGGTACCAGTTGGTCCAGTGGGAAAAGGAAAACCTCTTCAGCAAATGGTGCTGGGAAAACTGAATATCCACCTGCAGAAAGATGAATCTGAACCCCCTATCACTGACAAAAATCAACTCCAAGTGATCAAAGATCTAAACCTAAGACCTCAAACTATAAATATGCTGCTGGAAAACACTGGGGAAACTCTGGGAGACACTGGGGTAGGCAAAGACTTCTTAAATAAGACTCCCAACCCACAGTCAATCCCCAAAATAGACAAGTGGGATTAGATCAGACTAAGAAGTTTCTGCATGGCAAAAGGCACAGTAATTAGTGTGAATATTTTTGTAAACTATGGCTCAGATAAGGGACTGATAACCAGAATACACAAAAACTCAAGCAGCTGTCCTGAAAAAAGATAATCAACCCTATTAGAAGATGTGAGAATGAGTTGAAAAAAACACTCTCTAAGGAAGATATAGGAACAGCGAAAAGGCATATGAAAAAATGCTCACCATCCTTCATTGTAAGGGAGCTGCAGATCAAAACAACAATGAGAAACCATGTAACCCCAGTCAGAATGACTAAAATTAAAACAAACAAACAAACAAACAAAAAATGGTAAGTGCTGGTGGGTGTATGGTGAGAGAAGAAATCTACACTGCTGGTGGAAATGTAAATTGGTCCAGCCACTGTGGAGAACAATCTGGAGATTCCTCAAATATCTACAAATAGAACTACCATAAGAGCCAGCAATCCCATTCTTTGGTATCTACCTAAAGGACAGAAGAATTCTTAATTGGAGAAGTGCTTGCACATTGATGTTTATTGTTGTATTATTCACAATTACTAAGACATAGTTCTAATTACACAATACTAGTTTTCTGGCCAGCTCTGGCCTGGTAGTTAAGTCAGCTGTATCCCACATGGCCGACTGCGACAATGAGGTTCCAATGTCTGGATTGGCGTGTGTGCATACTTGCCAAAATCCTGAAAGGAGAATATGGAGAAGAGATTGTGGCATGATCATGACCCATGAGGGAGTGCTTTCTTGTTTTCTCTTTCTCTTTTCTCTCTCTCTCTCTCTCTGTGTGTGTGTGTGTCTCTTTCCAGTGAACACAGGTGCCCTCTGGCAAATTAAGAACGAAAAATTAGTTTTAGGTCCAGCCACAGGGACACAAGCTGCTAAGATGCTGTGCTTTGTAGGCTGGGATCAATGGGAGGCCTAGGTTCAACGTCTGGTCCAACCTAAAGGCCAGGTAAGCTGGCACACACCTGTAATCCTAGAGACTCTGAAGGCAGAGGTTGGAAGATCACAACAGAGATCTTGTCTGAAAACAAAACAAAACAAAACAAAACAGAAAAGAAAATGATTTTCCAAAAACTAAGGTAAAAAGAAAACAAACACGAAACTACGATAAAAGGCCTTTGCTTTTTTTCTTTTGTTTTAAGAGAGAGATTTTTGCTATAAGGCATGTGTACTTGCTGGAGACACAAAGAGAGAAAGTGAGAAGACCCCCACCCCTGAGGGATGATCACACCACAATCCCTTCTCCATTCTCTCAGGATTTTGGGCACACACACACACACACACACACACTCGTGCCTGGTATGAGTTTCAAGCTACTGGTTCCGGCCCTTGAACCATAGTCAGATATGCAGGAGTCTAGCATCTTAACCACTATGCCACCTGCTGGCCCCACAAGCCTTTGCTTTTAAAGTAAAAGACATGGGAGATCGAAAACGCAATAAAACTGCCATTGAGGTGAAGGGGAGGAAAACACAAGCCCCACCAAGCAGACTTCTTTCTGTAGATCTCTGAGAACTGATGGCTTCTGGGGCCTTCTCACACCAAAGCCCCAGTGTTTGAGAAGTCCACTGTTATGCATAGGAGCCCATTTACAGTATCTGAATGTCTGAACGGACGTTCCAATTAAGTGTCAGCTCTAAAGGTCAATGAGTATAATAAAAGGAGTTTTGGGGCCGGCAGGTGGCGTGGCCGTTAAGGGCCACACGGCCAATCATGGTTTGAGTCCCAGACATGGCAACTTGCTTTCTCAGTTTCTCTCTCTCTCTCTTTTCTCGCTGGTTAAATCGTAATACATAAGTGAATTTTTTTTAAATTAAAATAAAATAATCCTTTTTTTTTTTTAAACAAAAAAGCAGTTTTAAAGTCAGCAAGGCCTTCCATATGCTCAGGGATCTTCCTAACTCTTCTCTTAAGAAAATGTCTGTATCCATTTGGGGTAGTTTCTATCCTTGTGTGAAAAAAGACTGTATTTGCTGAAGAGAACAGAAATAATGAACTGGATTTATGGCTATTTTCTCCTGAATATCTTCCTCAGCAAGACCTAAATCTAAGGATAGTCAGGGAAATAATGTCCCAGTTCTAGAGCGATTTAGAGAACTGTAAACACTACATAGGAAACAGATTTCCTTTTCAGCCTGCGTATTAACGCTCTGGGCTGCCTCCCACCCAGCCAGGGCACTCAGCTTCTTTCTGAAGGAGGAGATTGAGCAGTTGGGAGGTGGTGGTGGTATTCTATCACAGCTGACTTCAGATTTGGTGGCCGTCCCACGGTTATGTAAGAGAGAGCCTTGTTTAGGGAAAATGCACAGTTATCGTGTTTAGAGTTAATGAGGGGTCATGAGTATAATTTACTCAAATAGCTCAGGGAGAAAAAAAATCAGAGAATGGTAAATAAAATGTAAAATGTTAAAGACTGAGTGAGAAAATGAGGAAGATTTTTGTGTTGTTCTTGCAACATTTCTTACTTCAAAATAAAAAGTAGAACAAATAAAAAAGGACAGTCAATTTGAGGGCCTCCAACTGGCCAAATATCGGGCTATTTGAGTTTTAAAAAAAAAGACTATAATTGACTGTAACCCAATGAGTAAATAAGAATCCATGAATCCACATGATGCTTTAAAAAGAGAGAGAGAGAAAAAAAGAAATACTTACCACCATCACAGGCTACTATTATGCCAACATCTTACTCTGAAATTGTTTAGTGAAAAATTTAAGCACTTGCCCTGTCATTTTGAGAGGAATTATAGTTATCACCAGTTGCTGAGAGAAAGAAAGCTGTTCTTTTCAAAAGAATGACTACCAACATGGGTTGAAGAAATGATGAAATAAAAGCCCCCATTTGACAACCACCAATGAAATAGTCCTAAGGAGCCTCAATGCATGCTGAAAAAAAGCGTGTGTGTAAATGCGTAGTTGGAAAGATAAAGCCGAATGGTAAAATGGTAACAACCCTCAACCTACGACACATATGAATAAATATCCTCAATATTAATCCTCTGCCTCTTTCGTATGTTTGAAGCATATAGACATACGAAAGTCTCCCTGAGACCTGTGTCACCCCGCACCGGAATAGAACAGGGGAACTCGGTCTTTGCCAGCTGTTAACCCATCACATCACTTGTTAAATGACCTTGGCATATTTATTATTTTGCTACCTCCTCAACCACAAAATATGCATAATGGAGGGGATTTTCTGCTGACCCTTGGATTTAACAAAGTTTAGTTGCTAAGAGCTGCAAAATGATTTGCTTTGCATTTATGCAGAAGAGTTCATGAAACCAG
>NW_006160139.1:631259-633160 GCF_000334495.1 Tupaia belangeri chinensis | reverse complement strand
CCTAGGAATTTCTGCCCTCAAGTTTGTGCATGCCCCAAATCCTGAAGGCAGGAAGAGATGGAGAAGGGATTGTGGTGTGACCATTTCCCTTGAAGGATACTTTCATGCGGGTGCACACGTGCACCCTCTGGCCAATTAAATGAAAGATGAAGGAAGGAGGAAGGGAGGGAGGGAGGGAGGAGAAACAAAAGGAAAACGAACTGACCATGAGAAGATTGCCAAAAATAAAAGGTTATCAAGGTTTCTGAAGTATTGACTTCAATTTTATTAACAGTAAACTTCTCCCTGAGGACCTAGTATGCCTTGAAATACTACTCGATGATAGAATGACGCTATCATGATTAGTGAAACTTGTACAAATTAATCAGCTGAAATATGAAGACATAGCTTCGTCCTGCTTTTAAGCAAAGTTTGCGCATACACCATTCAACTCTGCTTAAGACCCTTCACACAATTTCACGGTAAGAGCTTCTGAATATGAGTTCAGCAGTACATTGTGGGAAGCTGCACACCAGCCAGTCTGCCGAGGTTTCTCAGAGAGCAAACAATTACCATGATTGGTTCCCTTCCAGAAACCTGACCTTCGAAACCTTGCTCTGATTGGCCACTAGAATCCCTCAAATTTGCATATCCGGCACCTCATGATTGTCCAAAAAAGACCAAATTATACCCCACCGTTAACAACCAATCAGGGCCCACCGTTTACAACCAATCACAGTCCACCGTTTACAACCAATCACGACCCACCGTTTACAACCCACCAGAGTGTATATAACCACGATGCCTGGCCCACAGTAGCCAGACGACACAGACGACCGAGACGACCACGACCAGGACCAGGAAGACGACAACTGAAGAGCCTGAAGAGCTGAAACACCGCGCAGTCTCCAGACGACCCTGAAGATCCTGAAGAGCTGACACTGCATCGTCTCCAGACGACTTGGGAGACCCTGAAGAGCTGTAACACTACATCATCTCTGGACGACCCTGAAGAGCTGTGACACCGCGTCGTCTCCGTGCTGCTCACAGTAGATGACGTGACACTGCGTCGTCTCTGTGCTGTACCGTGCTGCCCACAATAAACGGACGACACTGTCGTCTCCGTGCTGTAACACTACGCCGCTTGTCCCGGCTCTCACTCCTTCACTCAGGAAACCTGTTCGGCTGTCCCCCCAGGTCGGGACAGTACATGAATGAAATTTATGTATAAGTAGTAATTCCGTTTTAGTGATACTGACAGTCTGATGAAACGACGAAGACCACGCCTCTAGGACATGGTTAATCATGAGTAGTAGCGCCATTGCTGGTCTCTCAAAGACGCTCGTGTTAGACACTGCTGTGAAACGTGGGAGAAAACCCTTAGCTGCCCTGGCCAGTCATGAATGGGTCGTCACTACCCATGGATGTGTTTAGGTATTTTTAAAGACAAGTCGTTCTAAAGTGTAAAAATACTTCTTAGACCCAGACCGAACTGAGCTGTGAGTTGATGATTAGACATCACATACAAGCCATTCGGATCTGAAGACTCTCGTTCCCACTGGGGCGGAGTGGTATTTGTTTTGCTAATCTGGAAGCAGAGTTGTAACCGTGTCGATTATCTAAACTTTGAATGCGCACTCAGTATACGTAGGCAGATTTCTATAGCGGAGACAGACAGCCATGATCATTCATCAGGACTGAGTCTGTCCCACCAAAGTAAAGTAGCCTATTTAGGAGAGAGTAGACACCCCACAATGGTGGTTCTCTCTGGCACGGTTTGCAGGGCAGCCCACATCTCGACAATAGCGTTAGACTGCACCAGCTGCTCTTCACTTCCGTCACTTTCCAGTGAGCAGCTCTTCACCTCTGATGAACGGGACAGTTTCCCTTCACCCTGCCTGTCACCTTGGAGCATCTGCGGC
>NW_006160139.1:626700-631228 GCF_000334495.1 Tupaia belangeri chinensis | reverse complement strand
CCAGCCATAGATTCTCAGAAACCAGTGGTGTGCTGGGAATCAGCAGTTAGCATAATGGCTATGTCACTGGACTCCCACATAGTCCACCACGGTTCGCATCCCAGACCCGGTAGCTTAAAACTCACGCCGGGCGCGTGTGCATGCGTGGCCAAGATCCCGAGAGGAGAATGGAGGAGAAGGGATTGCGGCGTGACCATCCCCCCTGGGGGGTGATTTCTCACTTTCTCTCTGTCTGGCAACCGCACACGCCCTATAGCGAAAACCTCTCAAAAAAAAACCAGTGGTGTGCTTAAGGCCACTGCATCCCACATGCAACTGTCTGGACTGAGGCCTGGACCTGGAGACTTGAAAACATGCCAGACCCGTGTGTGTGTGTGTGTGTGTGTGTGTGTGTGTGTGTGTGCACGACTCCAAAGGAGGGGGAGTGGAGGGGAAGGCACTGCAATGTAACTGTGTCCCGGTAGGGGGCGCTTTCTCACTTTCTCTTTCTCTTTTCAGAGAGTGCACATACCTCCTGCCAAAGTTTTTAAAAAGGAAAAATAAAGAAAAAGTTTAAAGTCGACATGCCATGCAACAGACGTGGCAGTCAGGATGGGCAATTACGGCATTTGCCCTACGCACGGCATTGCGGAGCAGGTCACATGCACTGTGCATCTCACTACAAAACGTTTCTGGAGAAATTCCGACTCCAGTCGGTGCTTCTCCTAAAACAACCGCCCTCCTTGTCTGCAGTCCCATGAGCCAAATCCATCGCAGACTCTCTTTTCCCTGGTAATGACTATACGGCACGAGTGTTCTCTGCGTCGATGTTTCAGGGTGGTCTTAACTGTTCGTACTGTAACAGATCACTAAATCTGCTTCGAAGCCCTTCTGCCTCGTGGGAGACCCACTCTGTCGCTTTCGTCCTGCTGATGAAGGCCCAGCCCAGGGAAGCAGTAAGGTTGTGGTAACTGTCAGGGCCTGGTCATGCTGGAGTGGCTTAAATGCAGCTCAAAGCAAGTGGTGGACAGCGCCCAGGGCAGCCCCCCGTCAGGAGGGGCCCCGGAGGTTCCTGGGGCGTAGGCTGCCTCAGCAGGCGGGTGACCACTCGGTAGACTCAGCTCGGGCCTGCGGCGTGCAGAGCGCCCTGTGTTTGCCATCACTACAGTGTTGGTACACGTGCCGGTCCTGGACTCACGTAACCCACACCCTCAGTCACCTCAGATATGCTGAGTGACTTGGGCCCCAGTTTGCTCATTCAGAAAGGGGAATAATAGTAGTACCTACTTCACAGAGTTGATATGAGGATTAAATGCATGTTTTCCTAGGTGAAGTTCTGAGAGCCTGCCAGTTGCAGAATAAGCACGCAACTCATATTGTTATTTCAAGCTAAGCTCTCACAACGCCCCTGAGGTAGACGTTGCTGTTTCCACTTTATGATAGAAAAAATAAGCTCAGAAATAAGTAATTATCTTGAGTCCTACAGCAAGAGCATGATGACACTGTCTGATATTTGCACCTAATCAGGCTGGTTTGACCGAAACTTAAAGTTCTTTTCTCTGCACCACATAGTCTCATGAGAAAAAATAGATATACAGACTGCCCTTGAATTACAATGGTTTAAGTCATGATTTTTCTAAATTTTATCATGTTATGAAAATGATAAATATTCAGTAAAAAACATACTTCAAATGCCATGTAACAATTCTGATTTTCACTTTCAGTATAATATTTCATAAAAACATGAAATATTCAACACATTTTAAAATAAAATAGGCTTTGTTTCAGATGGCTTTGCCCAACTATTTGCTAAAATGAATGTTCTGAGCACCTTTAAAGTAGGCTAGGGTGAACCACTGTGCTTGGTAGATTAGCTGTATTAAATTCAATTTTAAAAACATTTTTAATTTTTTTTTTTTGGCCAGAGGTTGTGTGTGCACGCCAGACATACACACACACGCACACACACGCACGCACACACGCACACATGCGCACACACACACATGCGCGTACACACACACGCACATGCACACACACAGAAAGAGGCAGAAAACACCTCTAAAGGGCTGGTCATGCCACCATCCCTTCCCCATTCTTCCGTCCTGGGCACGCGTACATGTGTCTGACAAAGCTTTGCATGCTGCCGGGGCCAGGATTTGAACTGCACTTGGCCTTCTCCTCTATTCTTTTCCATTCTGGGCATACATGCACATGTGCCTGGCATGTTTTCCAGTTGCCAGGTCCGGGATTGGAACCACAGTGGGTCATGTGGGATCTGGCTTCCTTGACCACCAGGCCATGGGGCTGGCCCAAACACATTCTTGACTTACTGTGTTTTCAATTTACAATGAGTTTATCAGGCTGCCACCCCACTGTAACGTATCTATGTTTTAAAAGAGAACCAAGCAACCTTTTTTCCCCCGTTAAAGCACAAAAGGCCCTTAAATCTTCATTTTTCCTCGGTTTAATTTTTTTCTTCCAATCCAAGCTCTCAGAACGAGAGAATGAAAATCCTGCATTCTCACACCCGTACCTGGCCAGCATGCTCCCGTTTGCACCCTGTACAAGTTTAGCTGAAGGAAACCAAGGAGGGAGTCTGTGGGAGGCTGCGCACCAGCGAATATTGCCAGTTTCTCAGAAGGCAACCAATTACACAATGCCAAAAGCCATGATTGGCTTCCCTTCAAAACCTCACCTTTGAAACCATACTCTGATTGGCCACTAGAATCCTTCAGATTTGCATATCCAGCACCTCATGATTGGTCCAAAAGCAACCAATCATAACCCACCTTTTACAACCAATCACACCCCACCTTTTACAACCAATCACACCCCACCTTTTACAACCAATCACACCCCACCTTTTACAACCAATCACGGCCCACCAGCGTGTATATAACCATGATCCTTGGCCCACAATCTCCAGACAACCAGAAAGATGACACAGACGACCAGGAAGACGACACAGACGACCCGGAAGACCCTGAAGAGTTGTAACACTGCGTTGTCTCCGTGCTGTACCGTGCTACCCACAATACATGGACAACCCTGAAGACACTGTGTCATCTCCGTGTTGTAACACTGTGCCGCTTATCCCGGCTCTCACTCCTTCCCTCAGGAAACCTGTTCAACTGTCCCCCCGGGTCGGGACAGGAGCCAGCACAGCCATCTGAAACAACATCTGCGGCAGAAATGCAGCACGACTGCTTAGGACAAGCTTCTCACTCCCCAGAGACCTGAACCAAATGTGGGTAGTCTCCAGGTCTTCATTAATCTGAAACTCTCAAAGAACACACTGCTAATGCCTTGTATATATTTCACACCTAAATCGTGTTGGTGTGAGTTACCAACTTGTTGGGAAGACCCTGGCTGACAAGAGTTGCAGACGATAAGGTCACGCATAGATCGGTAGTCTTCCGTTCACGCCAGCCAGTGCTTACGACTTCATTTGAGCCCTAAGTATGTGCCCTCCTGTTATCTTTGGCAACTGACGCTGAATTCGAGATTCTTATTTTTGTTTTAAGAAGTACTAAGGAAAATGAGCAATAAAGGGACCAGCAGTTAGAGTAATGGCTATGTCGCTGGACTCCTATGTAGTTGACCATGGTTTGAGTCCTGGACCCGGTGGCTTAAACTCACGCCGGGTGCCCAAGATGTGTGCGTGCGTGCCCAAGATCCCGAGAGGAGAGTGGAGGAGAAGGGATTGCGGCATGGCCATCCCCCCTGGGGGGTGATTTCTCACTTTCTGTCTCTCTGTCTCTCTCTGCCTGGCGAGCTCACGCAGCCTATAGCAAAAACCTCTCCAAAAAAAAAAAAGAGCAATAAAAGGGGGGAAGGGAGGTGCTACTGTTTAAAAATAAGGATCAAGCAGAACGTTCTAGTGGAGATAAGGCTATCTGTTACGTCTGATATTCATGTCTGCTTTGGTCAAAATATCTGAAAATTAGCTAGAGTTAAAATGCTTTTCAGATTATATATGCAATTTTTTTTCCTTTGTGAAAGGGGTAGATAAGAGAAGAGAGACAGATTGGTGTTGTTGCAATACTTTTGCCCCAGCCTCATGATCAGCTGTATCACAGGTGTGCATGTATTCAGGTTAGCCCAGGACCTGAACTAGGCCTTGCATGAGGTTTCCCGCCTCCCAAGGGATGGAGCTATCCTTGCACCACCATGGCTTAGCCCTTTTAGGGAGATGATTACGGCAGGGCACTGTGCTCTGCTTTAAGGAGCCATGTCATAAGATGAGGAAAGCTGAGGCTGGCAGTTAAGGGAGCCGGCTCCCACATGCCTGACTGCTTCAAACCCCAGCTGTGGCAGCTTGAGAAACATGCCAGGCTCCTGTGAGTGCCCCAGATCCTAAGGGAGCAGAGGAATGGAGGAAACAGATCACGGCATGACCACACCCCATTCTTCCTCTCTCTGGGGAGGGTACATGCTCTCTAGCAATTAAAAAAAAAAATTAAAAGGTGAGGGAAATTTGTAATATCTAGGCCTGAAATCTTTTTTTTTTTTTTTTTTTTTAGAGGTTTTCGCTATAGGGGGCAGGGGG
>NW_006160139.1:624323-626193 GCF_000334495.1 Tupaia belangeri chinensis | reverse complement strand
TTTTGGCCTAAAATTTTTTTTTTTTTTTTTTTTTTGAGAGGTTTTCGCTATAGGGCGCAGGGCGCATGCTCTCGCCAGACAGACAGAGAGAGACAGAGAGACAGAAAGTGAGAAATCACCCCCCAGGGGGGATAGCCACGCCACAATCCCTTCTCCTCCATTCTCCTCTCGGGATCTTGGGCACACACGCACACGTGCCTGGCGTGAGTTCTAAGCCACCGGGTCCGGGATGCAAACCGTGGTTGACTACGTGGGAATCCAGCGACATAGCCATTACGCTAACTGCTGGTTCCCTATGCATGAAATCTTGTCTAGAAGTTTTAAGTCTTGAGCTTTACTACAACCTTGCTATTACTTATGCATATGAACAAATTTAAGGATCCAACTAGTTTACAAATTGCTCACTTTCCGTGCCATTGTTTTATTCTCTTGGTTTACTTCTACATATGTTTCTGTGGCTAAGAGTAGAAACCACGATGCTTTACTCTTACAGACAAAGACTACTGAAATGAGTGGTACCGAGTAACAACGGAGCATGCCTTCCTTCCTGCCCGACCGTAGATAACTGGAATCGAATCGAATCTCTTACATAAGTCTTGTGCGAGAGGTCTGAGCCAGTTCTTCCCTGAAACAGTGCCAGAGCCAATTCAGATACTTACGGCCTTTGCTTCCTAATTTTCCTGGTGAGCATGGCACACGCTTACCCTGGTTAGTTCACTCGGGTTATTTTTAAGTGACTTGGGTAAACACACACACTCACACACAGACGCACAGTGAAAGCTGACAGTGTGTTAGTGCAAGTCTGCTTAGGCCGGGCGGAGAAGGGGTAGGGCGAGGACAGTTTGGCATCATTAGTGCTGTTTCTTTAATCCTTTCTGGAAGCATACCTTAGCTGGATACATTTTTTACAAACGAGCTTTTATTATTTACCAGGTCTTTTGTAGAATGCAGCCGCAGCACAGAAGGGAAACAACTCTAGGCTGATTTTCCTGATGTAGTGACAGTCAGGCAGCGGAGAGGGAAGCCACTGTGCTCAAGGACAAAGAGGGCTCAGGGAGGTTCGGTCCGGAGATGCTGATTCTGCCACTAAAGAGAAGCAGAGGGGTGATGTGAGAGAAACCGGAAGACACGATTCGCAGGAGCGCCCAGCCCTTCAGCCAGGGCACGTCCTTCCAGACTGGCCTCAGCCTTGCTTTCAGGCTCACCCCATCATGAAGTGCAAGCGCTCTTCCTGCTCCGCACGTGGAGGCAGGAGCACCCCCTGCCACCCCTCTTAGAGTATTAATGAACTCACAGGGCACTCATCTAGAGCCGGGACACAGCGGAAAACAAGGTCCCCTTGGCCCCTGGCCTCATGGAAGTCCTCAGAACGACGTGGCTTCGCATGGTGGCTCCCAACCCTGGGAACACGCGGGGAACTTATGCAATACCACGCCTGGGTCCTGTTCCCGCGAGCTCCTCCCTCTTGTGGCCTTGCCAGGGCCAGAGTGAAGCCAGAACCACCGGCCCAGAGCAGTGTCGCCCTGGGGCAGGCAGTGAACACCCGGCATTTCTGCACCGCAGCTGTTTTCCTGGTCTAGGCACATGTGACGTGGGTTTCAGTATCACAGTTCAGAGAGGAACGTCTTTATCCAAAGAGTTATGTATGTGGTAGTTACATGTGTACTTCAACGAAAGTGCAAATAAAAGTCGTTTAAAGAGGGACCAGCGGTTAGCATAATAGCTATGTCACTGGACTCCCACATAGTCGACCGTGGTTCGAGTCCCAGACCCGGTGGCCTAAACTCAGGCAGGGCGTGTGTGCGTGCGTGCCCAAGATCCCTAGAGGAGAATGGAGGAGAAGGGATTGTGGCGTGGCCATCCCTCCTGG
>NW_006160139.1:620240-622983 GCF_000334495.1 Tupaia belangeri chinensis | reverse complement strand
CCAAGATCCCGAGAGGAGAATGGAGGAGAAGGGATTGTGGAGTGGTCATCCCCTCTGGGGGGTGATTTCTCACTTTCTCTCTCTGTCTCTCTCTCTGTCTTCCCGGTGAGCACACACTCCCTGAAGAAAAAAAAAAAAGAAAAGAACTATTTTGTTTATTTGTTTTAATTTGACCAGAGAGGTACAGAGTGAGAGAGAGGGAAAGTGAAAAACAAACTGCCAGGTCCAGACCTCGAACCATGATCTGCCCTGTGGGAGTCCAGTGCCCTTAACCACCGCTCCACCTGCTGGCCCCGGCCCCACCAATTTTTATCTCTGCCATCAGGGTTTTCCTCTGGGCTTGAGAATTAAATGGACACATGAGAAACAAGCAGGAGAAGAGCACACGACGTAGGTTTTGTATGACACGGGAGCCCCGTAAGGAAGTACAGATCCAGAAGAGCAGTGAGACCTGGACACACGCTGAATTGGGCAGAGCGGTAAATTATGAAAATGTGACAAGGCAGAGGGGCTTGGGCTAGGGCAGGGAGGATAAGACTTGGTTTAGCAAGGTTTGTTTGTACAGATTTCCTTTCAGGTTTGCCTCCTGGTCTCTGGTGGTGAGAAAGTTAGCTCCAGGCTGCTGCAGGGCAGGCTTCTTCCACACGAGGCTTTTAGCTCCTGCCTCATAAAGAGAAAGGGGAGGTCAGAGTACTCTTCTTGCACCTGCTGTTCTTCACATGTCTTTAGTCGACATAATCTTCGTGCCATGGTGACATATTTTGGGGTGGCATATTCTGCCACCCTTTAGTACAATCGTATGAAATTCCTTTAAAATAGAAAGATGAGGGCCAGCAGGAGGGTAGTGGTGAAGACACTGGACTCCCACAGGGCTGACCACAGCTGGAGTTCTGCACGCGGTGGCTTAACACTCACACCAGGTACATGTGTGTGCGTGCCCAAAATTCCAACAGGAGGATGGAGGAGAAGGGCGTGCAGCGAGGCCAGCCCCTCGGGGAGTGATTTCTCACTTTCTGTCCCTGTTTCTGTTGAGCACATGCACTCTATGGCAAAAATTGCTCAAAATCAATAAATCAATAAATTAAATGAAATAGATCAGAATTTAAAAATGAGTCAAAGTGAAAATGCTAAATGAACAAAGTACAGGCACGATGGTGATATTGCGAAAATCATGACGGTGGGGTAAGAATGACCACAAATTGTGGGATCCCCTGGCCTCCTCAGTAGCTGGGACCACAGGTGCCATGTCCAGTTTTTTAGAAGAGTCTCACCCTGTGGCCCGGCAGCCTCGAGTGTATGATCTTCCTGCTTCCAGAGCTGCTGAGACCGCAGGTCAGGGCCACTACTCCTGGCCTTTAGTTTGGACTAAGAATGGAACCACTCTCATGTGGTCCCAGCCAAAACACAGCCTTTTAGTGGGATACCATGGTAGCTGGGCCAAGAATATCCTAACTTAAAATTAGGTGTGGAGAGGGCCAGCAGGTGGTGTGGTGGTTAAGGCTCTGGACATTTCCATTTGGCCGAACACAGTTCGAAACCCAGACCTAGTAGCTGGCTTGCTTTCTCACCTTCCTTCTCTCTCTCTCTGTATCTCTCTCTGATCAAATTAAAATAACTGAATAAATAAATATAAGTAAATAAATAATTCTGAAAAAAAATTAGGTGTGGAAAATCACTGTGGAGGTATAAGACAAGCAGATCACGGGTGGTCTAAATTATTCTTGTCAGATTAACTAATAGCCATTCACTGGATGACTGCTAAAAACCAAGTCATTGGATGAGCAGCTCACCAACTGACCAAAAGAATACCAAGAAACAAACATCTCTTTGTTTTCTTCTTCTTTTTTTTTTTAGAGGTTTTTGCTATAGGGTGCATGCACTCGCCAGCCAGACAGAGAGAGACAGAGAGACAGAAAGCGAGAAATCACCCCCCAGGGGGGATGGTCACGCCGCAATTCCTTCTCCTCCATTCTCCTCTGGGATCTTGGGCACGCACGCACACACGCCCGGCGTGAGTTTTAAGCCACCGGGTCCGGGACGTGAACAGTGGTTAACTACATGGGAGTTCAGTGACATAGCCATTATGCTAACTGCTGGTTTCCTCTTTATTTTCTTTATTCATGTGCATGTGCACGTGGGTCAGAGAGTGGGAGGAGCATGTACGATCCGGCCACACAGAGGGAATCCCCTCCTTCCGCCCTCCACCTCATCAAGTCCTGGCTGGTAGGCATGTTTCAAGCTGAATGGGTCAGGGAGTCTAACCCTGGTCACCACGTGGGATCCAGCTTCTCTTGAGAAGCACATCACCACTGCACCACGGAGCTGGCCCACGGATATCTTAAGCCAGTGTTTTGTTTTGAGAAGCAACATCAAATGTATGGAAAAGAGCTAGGACATGATACAGGTTCTAAAAATAAAGAGACTAAGTAGAAGTGAGGTAAGGCTCATCTTTACCCGTTGCACTTTGGGGAAGTATTTTGATATTTGAAATCTGAAATGCACTTGAGATTCACATTCGACTGTACTGGACTTGGAAATTCACAGTGAGGGACCAGCAGTTAGCGTGATGGCTATGTCGCTGGACTCCCATGTAGCCAACTGTGGTTCAAGTCCCGGACCCGGTGGCTTAAACTCACTCTGGGCGCATGTGCGTGTGTGCCCAAGATCCGAGAGGAGAATGGAGGAGAAGGGATTGCGGCGTGGCCATCTCCCCTGGGGGGAGATTTCTCTCTTTCTGTATCTC
>NW_006160139.1:590807-620154 GCF_000334495.1 Tupaia belangeri chinensis | reverse complement strand
GTTGGACATTCCCACATGGCCAACCGAGGTTCGAGTCCCGGACCTGGTGGCTTGCTTTCTCACTTTCCTTCTCTTCTCTCTGTGCGTCTCTCACTGGTCAAATTAAAATGAATGAATGAATAAATAAAATTAAATAAATAAATAATTTTTAAAAAAACCTCTCCAAAAAAAAGAAAAAAAAGAAAGAAATTCACAGTGAAATGCCTGCTGTGATGCTGAGGAGAAACTAAGGTTATAACCCCTCAGTAATGTAGCAAAGGATCACAGTAAATTGGTTTTTGTTGAAATGTTTTTTTCTTTTTTTTTTTGTAAATTAGCCACTTGACAAAACAGCTTTTATAAAACAAATTTGTTAGCTTTAGGATAGTAACTGGCTCCCTAATGTCAACCTGAAACACACGTGTGTGTGTGTGTGTGTGTGTGTGTGTGTGTTTGGTGCCATGTAACTTTTATTCTCTGGATTAGTAACTTCTAAGTGTCATATCACACTTCTGCATTCCCCCCAGCCTGACTTCTGTGCTACCTGGTGAAGCAGGACAAGCCCTGTGAGGATTGTCTGGGATTGCTTTTCTTCTCTCACACAGCCTCACATCCAGGTATTAAGTGAATTCAGTCAATCCAAGTATCCATTTATGAATAGGAATAATCAATAGGGCTATTCATCTATCCATTTCTCTACGCATAGGAGATGAATTTTAACTAGAATTTAAACATAATTTAAAAGATTAATTTACATTATAGATCATGAACTTTTTGCATTTAATTATAAAGTTCAATTACTAATTCAATTGAGCAACCTTTAATACACAATGAGAATTCCAGTAACAATTTATAATCCTTCCTTCAAACAAGTAACACTTTTTTAAGATTTTTGCCATGATACAAAACTGGATCTCCACTTGCAGAAAGATGAATCTGAACCCCTACCTCTCACCTCTGACAAAAATAAAGTCAAGGTGAATCAAAGATATAAATCTAAGACCTCAAACTATAAAACTGCTCCTGGAAAATACCAGGGAAAATCTGGGAGACACTGGGGTAGGGAAAAACTTCTTAAATAAGACTCCCAGTGCATAGTCTATGATCCCTAAAATAGACAAGTGGGATTACATCAGACTAAGAAGTTTCTGCATGGCAAAAGACACTGTGATTAGTGTGAACAGACAGCCACACTTTCTAAAGATGAAATACGAATAGCTAAAAGGCACATGAAAAAATGCTCAACATCCCTCATTGTAAGAGAAATGCAGATCAAAACAACAATGAGATACCATCTAACTCCAGTCAGAATGTCTAAGATTAAAAAAAAACAAAAAATGGTAAGTGCTGGCAGGGGTGTGGTGAAAAGGGAACTCTCTTACACTGCTGGTGGGATTGTAAAGTGGCCCAACCACTCTGGAGAACAATTTGGAGATTCCTCCAAAATCTACAATTAGAACTACCATATGATCCAGCAATCCCACTCCTTGGTATATACCCGAAGGACAGAAGAATACTGAATCGGAAAAGTGCTTGCACATCGATGTTTATTGTGGCACTCTTCACAATTGCTAAGTCATGGAAACAACCCAAATGTATAGATAGATAGATAGATAGATTTTATATTTGAAACCATACTGCTTCTGTTGTTTTAGAGTTATAAAATTATACAAAATTATAAGACATATTTTGAACATTATCTTTAAAATTCAGTATTTTGAAATTTTGAAAGTTGTTTGTAAACTGTCAAGAATTATGGAGTATGAGCTAAAATTTTTTGCTATGTAAAGTAAATGTTTGTGGAAAAATGTAAAAATAAATAAATGAAAGAAAAAAAAAGATCTTTGCCATGGTGTGTGTGTACTCACTGGAGAGAGAGAGAGAGACAGTGAGAGGAAAAGTGAGAAATCAACCCCCAGGGAGGATGGCCACACCACAATCCCTTCTCCTTTATTCTCCTCCTGGGATTTTAGGCATGCACGCATGCATGTCTGGAGTGATTTTTAAGCTCCAGGTCCAGGACTTAAACTGCAGTCAGCCTTGTGGGAGTCTAGTACCTTAACCACCATGCCACCTGCAGGCCCCCAAACAAGTTAACACTTGTGAACTCCCTCCCTGAGGTGTGACCAGTAGGATTGTCTGTATCGAGTCTGGGTGGATTTCCATAGCAGGTCTCCAGGAATTAAGCTTTGTGTGTATCTTCTGTCTGATTCTCATCTCAGGCTGCTTGAACTGAGGCTGTCATTCATGTACTGAATGGAGAAAGCAGTCTCTTGTGTTAAGAATGTTCCAAGCTCTGGTTTTAGATTCAGAGTTCTCCAGCTTTATTACAGGGGCTGATTTCCCCCAAGGAGCCCTGTTAAATGCCTGTCACCTGATGGGATACCTGCTCTGTCTGTCACTCAGACTTCTGTATTCTGCCTTATCATGGCAGTGGGCAAACCTAACTTAGCAACTTCGGTCAGGAAAAAAAAAAAAAAAAGGGAACCAGCAGTTAGTGTAATGGCTAAGTTGCTGGATTCCCACGTACCTATTTAATGCAATGCCAATCAAAGTACCAGACACATTCTTCACAGATCTAGGAAAGACAGTCATAAAGTTTGTCTGGAATCATAAAAGACCCTCTATTGTCAAAGCAGTTCTGCACAGGAAGAGTGGAGTGGGCAGCATCCCACTCCCTGACCCAAAAATATACTACAAAGTTGTGGTAATCAAAATAGCATGGTACTGGCACATAAGTAGACAGGTGGACCGGGAACCAGCAGTTAGCGTAATGGCTATGTCGCTGGACTCCCACATAGTCGACCGCAGTTCGTGTCCCGGACCCGGTGGCTTAAAACTCACGCCGGGCGCGTGTGCGTGCGTGCCCAAGATCCCGAGAGGAGAATGGAGGAGAAGGGATTGCGGCATGACCATCCCCCCTGGGGGGTGATTTCTCACTTTCTGTCTCTATGTCTCTCTCTGTCTGTCTGGCGAGCGCACGCGCCCTATAGCGAAAACCTCTCCAAAAAACAAAAAAAGATTCTGATTAGATCTGACCAGACCCGGCTCTTCTACTACTTATATCACAACAGTTATAGTCAAACACCGAGAAATGCTCTGCCTGGCAGCAGAACCTCAAGGCTGTATGGTTGAACTATTTTACACACACTGTCGCATGGGTCCTAGTACCATTATGTGGCCCATGGAGTGTATATTGCATAAATAAAAGCTACCCGAATAACCGGGAAACAACTGCCCTATTTGCTCATCTCCAGAAGTATGATTCCTGTAAGAGATATTTTATGTTCTGGTCTAGCCAACCAGTATAGTTAGACTAGAACTAGCAGTCTAGTTCCTCTCAAAAGCCAGGGAGATTTCTGTGGTAGTCCATGGGGCTTCTAGAACAAAATACCATAGACCGGGTAATTTATAAACAACAGAAATTATCGCTCATGGGACTAGCAGTTAGCGTAATGGCTATGTCGCTGAACTCCCATGTAGTCAACCGTGGTTTAAGTCCCAGACCCGGTGGCTTAAACTCACACCAGGTGTGTGTGTGTGCATGCCCAAGATCCTGAGAGGAGAATGGAGGAGAAGGGATTGCGACATGGCCATCCCCCCTGGGGGGTGATTTCTTGCTTTCTGTCTCTCTCTCTCTCTCTGTCTCTCTGGCAAGCGCACACATCCTATAGCAAAAAACCTCTCCAATAAAAAAGAAATTTTTGCTCACAATTTCACAGACTGGGAAGTCCAAGATCAAAGCATTAGCAAATTTGGTATCTGGCAAGGCCCCCACGTAGTGTAACTTCTATGTGCTCTTACACGGTGGGAGGGGAAGAACGACTCCCTCAGGCCTCTTTTGTAAGGACCCTAATTTCACCCAAGAGGGCAGAGTCCTCATGACATCACCCACTCCGGAGCCCACATCTTAACACTATCACTTTGGAGACTGGATTTTCAATACATGAATCTTGGAAGGACACAAATTTCCTCTTGAACTTTTATAATAGGCAGTTTGCAGTCATTACTTTGAATTTGAAACTTATTTACAGCTCTAAAAAGGCTTTATATTGTATTCCCAAAGGTTAAAATATCAATTGGTCTTAGTGAACACATACTTTGAAAAAGACAGTCTTCTGGGAGATGGTGTAAGAATGGAAAGTGACGTTGGCTCTGTGGCACATAAGTAACATTCTGCTGAAGGGAAACAGGATTCCACGCCGTGCCTGGGGTTCAAATCTCTGGCCTGAATCCCTTACCCACTGGACCTGAAACATGCTGGGCATACCTGTGGGTGCCCAAAATCGGATAGCCTGGAGGACCGGAGGAAGGGGAGCACAGCTTGGCAGACCCTGGGAAGGTGTTCTCTCTTTCTGTCTGACTCGCAGGTACACATGCATGCACTCTATCAGGAATAAAGGGGGGAAATGTAAAGAACAGGAAATGTGTCTCGGTGTGAACCGGGGCAAAGGAGCAGGGAGTAAGAAGCCAGACGGTCTGATGGGAAGAGAGCCAGAGACGGGCATGGTTCCCAGCAGGGAAGGGCTGCCTATGCTTGGATGGTGCTTTATGACAGTGACAGCAGAGAAACTCCTGGTCTAGCCAGTTACTGCCCAATAGCATTCTCTTCAATGACAGGAATGCTTTCTACCCACTCTGTCCAATACGGGAACCCCGGCCATGCGTGACTATTGGGCAGTTAAACAAGCTTGTGCAAGCGAGAAACTGAATTTTTTTTAAAGAACTATTGTTCAATTTTATTTATTATTATTTAAAATTTGCTATAGAGTACGTAGTCTCACCAGAGATAGAGGAGCGAGGAAAAAAAAGGAAAGTGAGAAAGCAAGCTGCAAACCGTGGTCATCCATATGTGAATCCAGTGCCTTAACCACCATGCCACCTCCTGACTCCAGAGGAACTGAACTTTTAATTTACACTTTTAAATATAAACAACCATATGTGGTTAGTCGTTATTGTATTAGACAATGTAGGTCTAGACCATGTTCCCTATGAGAATTCTGCCTTTTTGTTGCCAAGACTGAACAAAACTCTTAATTGTTTTAATTCCCTCTTTCTTCACTTATTTTTTCTGAAAGGATATTTCCAAATGTAATATGGCAAATCAGTATTGCTATTTTCTTACCTGCCGAGTACTTACTAAGTACTAAGTACTTTAGCTATTACTTTTACTTCTAACAACAAAACCTGAAGATAAATATTAATATTCCTTTTTAAACAGTCAAAGAAACTGAGAATCAGAGAGCTCATGAAGGCAGTGAAGAACAGCGCTGAAACTTAAACCTAAATCTATCTGACTTTCATCTGTTTTCGGCCTATCACGCTAAAGGTTCCAAACATGCAAAATCATTTTAAAACAATCTCCCTCTCTGCTTTTCTATATCAGACCATACCTTTGTTACATTTTATTAGCACGAAGAATAAAATCCCCTTTCACTCCCTCATTGTCTGTACCTGTTTCTCTCGGAATTTGGCACAGCTAAATGGACTATCGTCTGCAGGTGAGCAAGTTCTCTTAGGAAACAAACGGAATTCTAAAGGGTACGCTTTTCAGCAGCTAAGTTAATGACTAATAGGGGCATGAGCTGCGACTAGCGCTCTGGGATGGAGCTATTTTTAAAGATTGCTGAGGGACAGTTGCATGTTCTTCCTGCATGTTACTCACAGCTGAACACTGGGGCAGATTGACCCTGGTATGACTCAGTTCAAATCCTGTGTTCTAGACCATTAGCAAATTAAAGAATGAGAAGTATATATAGCTCTCTGTTGTAGGCGAATAATTTAATAGTTTAAGGACATCTTAAGCTTTATCTATTAGAGTCATTGTGCCAAAAGACTAACTGCTTGAAAATGCAAGACTTAATGAAGAGCAAATACAAGCAAATGATGAAATATTTTAATATATTCATGGGAAGAAATAGTAATATTCGGGAAGGCAGAAAAGCATAATATAATTGATAGAACAGTGATAAAGAGAACCCCAACTGATGAAATTTTAAGAATTCTTTTCAGTTGTTGGATTTAATCTTCTTGAACCACATTTGGATGCCAGTAAAGTGAAATGAAGGAGAAAAAGAAAAGACTATCCAGTTAGACCCAGAGTGTCAGGAGGAGGTCCAATTTCTGGACCAGCCAGGTTGAGGGTCAGATATTTTAACCGCCGTTGGTACCCAGAGACATGAGCTTACAGAGCTCTTAACATCGAAGAGTTTGTTCCGAAGAGAACACCAGGCAATATGCACAGTAAAGTCCACAGCATTCGGCAAACTAAGGCGGGCCACGGGAAGCCCAAGTGGACGGGCAGTTGGCTTGGACATGACGGGGCTGCTGCAGCAAGGAGGAAATTAAAAATGCAGCCACCAGGAAGACTAGAGTACTCGACAAGAAACAAAGTCTCTGAGAAGGGAGTACAGGAAGTGAAAAGACCAGTGAAGGAGCAGGGTTGACAGAACAACCCAATTACGCACGGCCGAGCGTGAGCAAAATGCAAGGCCGACTTAGTGCTGGACGCTGAGCTGCTGCTTTGGAATCACGGACAGCTTCACGGTGACTGTGAGGAGCTTGGCCCAAAGAAGACTCATTCGGTCTTTAAAGATGGCGGGACCACTTGGCGTCTACTCTTGTCGAGAAGAAAGAGTGCTCCGATGGCAATCAATGCTGAACCTCTCTTTTTCTATGCTGGCTGAAAAGAAGTTAGGGATGCCAGGGCCCTTACCTGGTCTGGGTACCTTGGTTTCTTTCTTTCTTTATTTTTGGAGAGATTCTTGCTATAAAGTGTGTGCGCTCGCCGGACAGAGAGAGACAGAGAGACAGAAAGCGAGAAATCACCCCCCAGAGGGGATGGCCACACCGTAATCCCTTCTCCTCCATTCTCCTCTCAGGATCCTGGGCACACACGCACATGCGCCCAGTGTGAGTCTAAGCCGCCAGGTCTGGGACTTGAACCATGGTGGGCTACGTGGGAGCTCAGCGACAAAGCCATTATGCAAACTGCTGGTCCCTGGGTGCCTTGGTTTGTGAGAGGAGTCAAGGATAGGAAAGAAATGGATGGGTGGGGTACATCTTGGGGCCCACAATCAAAAACTCAGCATTGGAAGCTCTTTCTTCCCTTTCCCTTCACAATTTCCCACAACTTTGAACATACCTGCTTCTCTTAGCCCTTGTAACTCTTGGGTTGGAGTTTCTTCTTGAAACCATTCATTGAACTGGAGGAAACAGAACACCAAGGCTACTTGGAAAACAATCAGTCTCATATTTAATTATAAGAAAAGCATTAAAAGCAGCAAAATATATTATGTTTTTCTTTTTTCTTTTTCTTTCTTTCTTTCTTTTTTTTTTTTGGAGAGGTTTTCACTATAGGGCACGTGGGCTCGCCAGACAGAGAGAGAGAGAGACATAGAGACAGAAAGCGAGAAATCACCCCCCAGAGGGGATGGCCATGCCACAATCTCTTCTCCTCCACTATCCTCTTGGGATCTTGGGCATGCACGCACACGTGCCCGGCGTGAGTTTTAAGCCATCAGGTCCAGGACTCGAACCGCGGTCGACTATGTGGGAGTCCAGCGACATAGCCATTATGCTAACTGCTGGTCCCAGAAAAATATGTTATGGATATAGACATGTGTGCATGTTTCTGCCATAAAGAACGAAGCTTGTATTATTTCCATAAGCAGAATATACTCCAAGAAAGCAAAGACGCGTCTTTTCTCTTTTTTTTGCAAAGATGCTTTTGAACAGTGAGAACGAACACTGCAGAGGCTTTACCAGAGTCACACCGTTTGTACGAATTATGTTCTTAAATGGAGATAAATCCAACAATTGGAGTAGTGGTGTCTCACATCTAATTTAAGCAGCAGTCACTTTTGGAAATCTCTTCCTTGTTCCTTTGTTTATAATAACTGAACATTTGCTTTGTGTTATCTCTGCAGAGGTTTGAAACCAGTGTCTCTGGTGGCTCCCAGGCTGCTCGAATGACCTGACTTTACTTAAATAGGCACTTCGTGGGACTCTTGTTTTCAAGGTACCAGAGGTGAGAGGGTAATGGAAGCTTCCAGAATCCAGAAAAACTACAGAAGAGGCTCATTTTTATAAATGCTATTGTCGTATGTAACCCACTGGAAGACGCCCAGTTCTCACTTCTGAGAGCTCCTATGACTCAATTTGCCATTTGATATTCTGTAGAGTTTGCAGTAGACTGGAGGGAGTGAATTCTCCCACTACACGCCCGTGACAAACTGCTCTGGACTTTAGTTCTTTGGGAAATCAGCAAAAGGAAACGGGTTTGCCTCCTTCCTCTCCATCCCAGCCCACTCCCAGTGTCCGGAACGGTTCTCGGGTGCAGTAAGTACCAAGAATTGCTTGTGGAATTAAACTGAACTTTGGAAATTTTCTTTCTTTTGGATATGGAGCTAAAATTACAGCCAGGAAGTGTTGCCAGTGTCCTCACCCAACCCTGGGAAACTTCGCCACCCAAGCATCCCCCGTTCCTGGGCCGGCGAAGGAGCACCTTCTCCTGCCCCCTCTTCTCTCTCCGCTCTTTTCACCCTTTCTGCTCCGTTCTCCGTTCTTCTCCCTTCCCTCCTGTGTCTTCCCTTTTCCCTCTTCTCTAGGCAAGGATTTCACAACCGAGAAATCTATCCACAGAAACAATAAGGAGTGGGAAAACAAGACGGCAGTGTGTGAATACCTGGGTGAGGCCTCAGTGGTAATCCCCATGTGAGGTTCTCTAGCGAGCGCATTTAGAAAACAAGGCTGAAGTGAGGAAGACTAAATCTCTGTCCCGCTGACATTACCAGGGCGTCTGCTCATGCTCTGAAGCACATCCAGAAATAGACAGCAATGCAGCAGGCTCCCGCGAAGGCCCAGGACACAGCAAGAGTGGGAGAGCAACCCTGGCAGGCTCGTCCTTCAACAGCAAGAACTGTGACTGTGGAGAAGACGCAGGCCGGACCTGGTGACTTGTTTTCTCACTCTCTCTCTCTCTGGTGAGCGCGCATGCCCTATAGCAAATGGAAATAATAATAAACAAACGTAAATAAATAATTCTTGAAACACACACACCTTCAGTAGTCTCACATTCTCACCAACTAGGAAACCACATGCTCAGCTTTGGAGAGGAGTTGGTGGAGGGCTGGGAGTAGACAAAAGGACGGAAGTGCTGGCTTCCCTCACAACCGAAATAGGAAGTGGGAAGGGGGGACTGAAGATTCCTGGACAAGACAGCAAAAGCGCAGAACAGGAAAGTGAATTTCAAATTTCATTTTATTTATTTAGTTTTTTTTAGAGAGAGATGTTTGCTATAGGACGTGTGCGCTTGTCAGAGAGACACAGAGAGACAGAAGGGGATGGCCACACTGCAATCCCTTCTCCTGCGGTCTCCTCTCCGGATTTTCGGCACACATGCACATGTGCTCAGCATGAGTTCTAAGCTGCCGGGTCTGGGACTGGACCCACGGTTGACTACGGGGAGATAAGCGACATAAACATTACGCCATCTGTGGTCCCTCAGATTTTACTGATTTCCATTCTATCTAGGACACAGGGCCACAGAGCTGGGGTTTCTGACTGAGGCCTTCATGCCGTCCTAGGACTACATGAGCTGTCATCAGATTAGCTTTATACTTCTGGGTATATCAAGTGGATTTTTTAAAAACAGTGCTTCACATGAATAAAATATCATCACCTAGTGACCATTTATCTTAACTTTGGCTTAGCCTTTCTTTATCCTAAGTTTAGACCTTGCCAAAAAACATTTGTTTCCACCTGGTTAAGAATTCTTGTTTTGGGGACCAGCAGTTGGCGTAATGGTTATGTCACTGAACTCCCACGTAGTCGACCATGGTTCAAGCTATAGGACGTGTGCGCTTGTCAGAGAGACACAGAGAGACAGAAGGGGATGGCCACACTGCAATCCCTTCTCCTGCAGTCTCCTCTCTGGATTTTCGGCACACATGCACATGTGCTCAGCATGAGTTCTAAGCTGCCGGGTCTGGGACTGGACCCACGGTTGACTACGGGGAGATAAGCGACATAAACATTACGCCATCTGTGGTCCCTCAGATTTTACTGATTTCCATTCTATCTAGGACACAGGGCCACAGAGCTGGGGTTTCTGACTGAGGCCTTCATGCCGTCCTAGGACTACATGAGCTGTCATCAGATTAGCTTTATACTTCTGGGTATATCAAGTGGATTTTTTAAAAACAGTGCTTCACATGAATAAAATATCATCACCTAGTGACCATTTATCTTAACTTTGGCTTAGCCTTTCTTTATCCTAAGTTTAGACCTTGCCAAAAAACATTTGTTTCCACCTGGTTAAGAATTCTTGTTTTGGGGACCAGCAGTTGGCGTAATGGTTATGTCACTGAACTCCCACGTAGTCGACCATGGTTCAAGTCCCAGAGCCAGTGGCTTAAACTCATGCAGGGTGCGCGTGCGTGCATGCCCAAGATCCCGAGAGGAGAATGGAGGAGAAGGGATTGCGGCGTGGTCATCCCCCCTGGGGGGTGATTTCTCACTTTCTGTCTCTATGTCTCTCCCAGTCTGTCTGGTAAGCGCACGCGCCCTATAGCAAAAACCTCTCCAAAAAAAAAGAAAAGAATTCTTGTTTTGCACTGAACCTGCCTTCTCCATCACAGAAAACTCCTTAGGAAGATGACCTAAGAGACTCCACACTCTCCTAGAGTCGGCCAAGGCTGCTCTCCGAAGGGAAGTGCTGGTTCTCAGTAGGACGGGTCTTGTGCCTTCCTGCTTCCCCAGGCAGGTGGGGCCCAGGTGGGTCTGCAGTGGCATCTGAACACCCCCGCCCAGCACACACACACCTTTGTAGGTCATGTTAGTTTCAACCACATGCCTCTTAAATTCGCTTTAAAAAGATAAGATTAAATTAACCTCCTTTGAGTACTGTATGAAAAGTTTGCGTTACGTTAACTCCAGGCACCTTTAAAGGCAGAGGTTCCTTCAGAGCGTGCGGGGGGGACAAACAGGCCTGTTTTTCCAGGAATGTACTTCCTGAGGGGGATTCCAGGGCCAGAGCGTTGGGTGTGAGCCTGCCCAACCCGAAGGCGGCTCTGGGGAGCTTCCGCTACTGGCCCAAGTGTTGCCAGGCTCCTGAGCAGACAGGTCAGGCTGTGCCTGGGAATCTTCAGCTCAGGCTGTCAGAAACTGGCCTGCTCAAGTTTCTCAGGGTACCCCCGCTTCATTTCTCCTTCCCAACACTCCACGTTCAGATTTTCTTTTAGAAACCTTCCTCCAGTAACGTGCTTACGTTCCTGCCTCTCCTGACCGGGAAAAAACAGAAGCCTTCATGTGCTCTAAGGCAAGTATACTCAGTGTCCACCAGCCCCCGGGGTCTCCTGGATTCCAGGGCTGGGGGTGGGTGGACGGGCCTGCGGTGACAGTCGCCCCTTCCTGTCCCCTCACCTGTCACTCGGTCGCCTTCGCCTCATGCTCAGTCCTGTCCCTGGGCCTCACACGGGAGCCCAGTGCATCTTTTCTTACACAGAATGTGGGGGCCCCTGGCGTCCAGGCGTCTTTCCTACGGTAGCTTATTTCCAAAGGCCTTCAGTTCTCTAAAAGCACAAGTACTATAAGCACACTGCCGTGGCTCTAGTGACACCAGGGCCGACGTGCCCAAGACATGAATGCTATACGCTCTGAGTTTGTACGAAGGACAGAGAAGACAGAGATGGTCAGAAAATGCCAGCTGCTTCAGCACTGAGCTTCCTCTTCCGCATGATAAAGCTGATGTACAGCTGAGGCCGCTGACAACCTGCCACAGCGTACCTCCCTGGAGTCCCCCTGCCGCTGGAGAAAGTCCTGTGACTACACTAAAGTCCTGGCCACGAGGGCGTAAGTGTTCCAGCCTTGCTGTGCAGAGATGCTGAAGCCTGGGCACACCCACTCCTCCAGCCGTGCTCAGTCCTGCAGCCTGGCCCAGGGACAGGGCCTCAAAGGTGAACTCCTAGGCATGATAGAGAGACAGGTCCTCACCTCAGCATTACCGGCCGGAGGGTTGTCTCTGGATTATCGCGTTAAATAAATATATTGATAAGTACATTTCTAACTCTTACTCCGTTGTTAGTTCGATGAACTCTTTTATTTTGTGCAGCCAATTGGATTTTAAGCAAAGGTAGATTTTCCATGAAGTTTTAGAAACCCTCACTTACCTAGGACTATACCAAGGACCAAGGAAAAACCCAATATTCTTTCCTTTGGAGGGCTCCAGAATTACACAGGCCTCGTCCTTGGACAGTCAGTGAATGTCTTCATGGGTGCCTCTACCTGGAGCAGCACCTTGCACTTACAAGGGACTCTTCAAAAAGTTCACGGAAAATGCATATTAAAAAATTATGCATGGTGGGACCAGCAGTTAGCGTAATGGTTATGTCGCCGGACTCCCACATAGTCGACCGCAGTTCGAGCCCCAGACCCGGTGGCTTAAACTCACTCTGGGCGCGTGTGCGTGCGTGCCCAAGATCCCGAGAGGAGAATGGAGGAGAAGGGATTGCGGCGAGGGCTCGAGGGGAGGCTGGGCCAGTCTCTTGGCTATGTTTCCAAACACATCAGCGAGTGTACCAATATGCTCCTTGATTTTCCCGTAAGGATTGTGACAAAGACAGAAAAGTGCTGTGTAGCCTCTCAGCGAAGGTGAAAATGTCGTTACGGTCTCCAAGGAGAAACGTGATTAACGTGGGTCACCGAAATCTGGTACATCATCTCCTGCCTCACCTAGCAATCCTGTCGACCTCTACCCCACTCGTCCCTCTATGAGACAAACATAAGATTCTTTTCTTGGGACCAGCGGGTAGTGTGGTGGTTAAGGTGCTGGACACTCCCACATGGACAACTACGGTTTGAGTCCCAGACCTGGTGGCTTGCTTTCTCACTTTCTCTCTCTCTCTCTTTCTCTGTCTCTCTCTGGCAAAATTAAAAATAAATGAATGGATGAATAATATTAAATAAACTATTCTAAAGAAAGACTCTTTTCTTTTCTGAGAGGTTTTTGCTATAGGGTGTGTGCGCTCACCAGAGAGACAGAGAGAGACAGAGAGACAGAAAGCGAGAAATCACCCCCCGGGGGGATGGCCACGCCGCAATTCCTTCTCCTCCAGGGATCTTGGGCACGCACACACACGCGTGAGTTTAAGCCACCGGGTCTAGGACTCGAACCGCGGTCGACTACATGGGAGTCCAGCAACATTGCCATTATGCTAACTGCTGGTCCCGAAAGATTCTTTTCTTAACTGCTGCCCTTGCACTCTTTACTAAGTGCTCAGATGATATGGAGGAACCTTGTCAGTGCAGCCAATTCACAAACTGAATATGAAGCATGCTTTAAAGGGAGAATGTCCATTTGTTTTCATAATAATTCTCTAACTACGCTTCAAATCAGTGTAAAACACTGAAGCATGCCAGCGTACATATTTAAGACTGCACATTAGTTTATCCAAAATTACTTAGTGTCAAATGTATAGAAACTACTATTCTTTGTGTGTGTGTACATGCTATTTCTGGGGAGAGAGACAGACAGACAGACACAGAAAGAAAATGAGGAATCACCCCCAGGGGAGATGGCCAGACTGCATTCCTTCTCCACTCTCCTTTTCAGATTCTGGGCATGCACACTCACACTTCTGGTGGGTCTTTCAAGCTGTTATTCTGACTTGAATCACGAAATTGGCCATGGGGGATCCAGTCGCTTTAACCACCATGCCACTGGCTGGCCCAAAACTACATTCTTCAAGTCTTTGATGCAATGATAAGGACATAGTGGAACCATTGTTCATAAACTCATGTCTTGGTGTCTGAAAACATTGGTAATAATGCGAGTTTGCAAGCTAGTTTCAATTTTATAGACGTCCCCAAGTGTGTTTTCATTTGGTTAGCGCAAGGTTAAGTACAATGTTCTTCCTTTCCCTTGGATAGGAAATATATCAGCTCGGCAATATTGGTTATTCCATTTGGGTAGACGTTTGGGTAGATGCTCTCTTTAGCAATCATTTTTTTCGAATAAATAAAGATTAATGATTTCTAATGTATAATTTTTAGATATACAAAATCTTAAAAAACATGGATAAAGGCTATTTTTAAAATTATTATTTATTTATTATCATTGCCTTTTTAATTTGACCAGAGAGAAACAAACAGACTGTGGTGCTCGGCCATATGGGAGTCCAGCACCTTTAACCATCATGCCAACTGCCGGCCAAGGAAGATTCATATCTATTTTGTAGAGTTTTTTGTTTTTTGTTTTTTTTCTATAGGGTGTGTGTGCTCGCCAGAAAGACAGAGAGACAGAGAGACAGAAAGTGAGAAATCTCCCCCCAGGGGGGATGGCCACGCCGCAATCCCTTCTCCTTCATTCTCCTCTCGGGATCTTGGGCACACACGCACACACGCCTGGCGTGAATTTAAGCCACCGGGTCCGGGGCTTGAACTGTGGCTGACTACATGGGAGTTCTGTGACATAGCCATTATGCTAACTGCTGGTCCCAAGATTTATATTTTTAAAAGAGATTCCTGGTAGAGTGGAATAAAGGGTGAACACTGATCATCTGACTCCGTTTTAATGAATATTGGAAGAACAAGGCAATCTTCCAAAACCTTTGTCCTATTTCTACTTAAACCAATTACTTGCCTTAAATGCCGTTTAACTATGACCTTCCAGAATTTCCTGAACAATATTCCACTGTTTGGCATGTGGTTGGTTGACTGGTTTGTTTAACATTTCAGAATGTCCTGTACCATTTTAATGACTATGTAGAGTGTGATTTCATTCTCAGCAAGATAAGGAAACAAGCCAAAACACTACAGAGAACGCATTTTATACTCAAGAAAACCTCAGAGAGAAATGCTTTCATGATAGGAACCTCAGTGAGAGTGCTTTCATGACTAAAATAATAGTGACAGGGCTAGATTGTGGCAGTGATAAAACTCAACGCTCTGTGAGGCTGACTCACACGGGAAGTTTCTGAGTTTGTGTCCAGAGACCTTCCTCAGTACATCAGGGATATGTGCCCAAGACCTGGGCTGAGGAGGCGAGGGGTAGGTGGAGGTTTCAAGATCCTGTTGGAGGGCTGTCTCACTCACAAAACAAGGAAGAAAGAAATGAGGAAGAGGAGGAAGAAGGAAAGAGAAGAAGAAAGAAGGAAGAAAGACAACTTTTAAATTAATTAATTAATTAAATAAAACTTAGTCCGGAGCACAAAATAACTGTCCCTGAAAGATCTCCAACCTGCAATTCGAGTCTCTACACAAGCAGACACTAATGCCTTAGCGCATTTGCTGAGGTGACCTGCCCACTTTCGAGAGGTAACCCCACGTTGTTTTCCCATCCTCTTTGGCATCTTGAGAACATGGAGAGAAAGCAGATCCCTGGGCAGCCATCCGTGTGGTGGTTGGGACGGCTGGATCCCACATGGCTGACCGAATGGTTCGAGTCCTGGTCCTGGTCCTGACAACCTAAGAAACATGCTGTATGTGTGTGCAGGCATTCCCAGAATCCAGAAAGGAGGGCGAGATGGAGGAGAGGGGATTGCAGTGTGGCCATGCCCTACTGGGGTGCTTTCTCACCTCCCTATGTTTCCCCCTCTAAGGAACCCAAGTGCCCTCTGCCAAATTTTAAAAGAAAATGAATGAATGAAAGAAAGAAGAAAGGAAGAAAGGGCATCCCCGAGCTGGATTCTGTTGCCTTCCCTAAACTATAATAATTTAATATAATCTTACTTTCCATATCTTTCTTCGGGTAGAATAAGTCATAATGAAGCATTTTTTCACCTTCCAGGAAGTGTCTAGGTAAAGCCAGAATGTGTTTTCCCTTCCCTCCAGACTTTCTATATACCACGAGCAGCCTCTCACGTTCACTTTCCCAATAACTTTCTTAAAATTGTCTCATTTCCTTCAAGGATGAGCTATGGCCTAGTGCTCTCTGTTGGGAGAGCATTGTGAAGTGAGAACGAGACAACTCTCCGAGTGATTTCATAAACTCCGGTATGAGTGTATAACACACACACACACCAACGTCAAGGGCACAGCCCACTGCGGCTCTATGGAATCTAGTCCTGCGATCACAGCTAGAATAAGAAATTGAATTTTGCCAGCACCTTAGAAGCCACCTCCCAAACTCCCTACCCCATCCCACCTCAAAAGTGAAAACCTCTATTCTGACATGCACAGCCTTAGATTAATTTTGCCCTTTTCGAACTTAGCAAAGTGGACTCAGACAGTACTTTTGTCCCTGGCTCAGTATTCTGTTTGTTGAGTCTACTGAAGTACTAGTTTATTCACTTTTATTGCTGACTCATACTCCATGCTATGAAAATACAATCATTTCTTTTTCCATTCCACCACCGATGGGCCTGTAGATTGTTTTTAATCTTTGACTATAACAAAAAAATGCCATGGTAAAAACTGTGCATGCTTTTTGAGAGCACATGCACATATTTCTGTGCATATACCTCTAGCTAGAAGCATAATTTCTGGGTCATAAACAGTGGTATGCTTCAGCCGGTTTGTACTGGCTCATAAGACTCCACTGCTAAATCTTAAGGAAATTCACAATCATAGCAGTATTAAAAATTAGGTAATATCAATTTACAATGTAATAAAATATACTATTTTTTAAAGAATTATTAATTTAATTTATTATTATTATTTTTACATTTTTGCTACATGGCATGTGTGCTCACCAGAAAGAGAGAGAGAGAGAGAGAGAGCAAGCAAGAAAGGGGGCTGGCAGGTGGCATCATGGTTAAGGGCGCTGAACTCCCACATGGCCAACTGAGGTTCAAGTCCTGGACCTGACAACTTGCTTTCTCACTTTCCCCCTTCTCTCTCTGTCTCTTTCTGGTGAAATTTTAAAAAGTAAATAAATAAAGTTAAATTTAAAAAAAATGAGAAAGTAAGTTGCCAGGTCCAGGACTCAAAACTTGGTCAGCCATGTGGAAGTCCAGTGCCTTAGCCACCATGCTATCTGGTGGCCCAAAATAAATTATTTTTAAACAATATTAAGAAATACTCAAAATTCTTTGCTTGCTACTTATTTTATCACATTTTGCTATTGCCTGTGCTCTCAAGGATATTTGTATTTATTGTATCCACATGGTAGAAATACAGAAAACATGGTGTGCTACTACACCTCCTTTCTTGACTCCACATTCAGGAGCTCATATTGGTAGCATAACATTTGTTGTGGTGATACAATTTATACCATGGAAATTGGCAATCACTGAAATTCAGGGTTTGATTTACCTGGTTGATTATCGAGATTTGAGGAAGATGAAGAAAATATTGATCATGCAGATTAAATCCAAAAGTCTACTGAATCTGCGGTCATTAAATTATAAATATCATAAAGAATTGAGGAAATATTTTTTAAAATATTTAAAAACTATTATCCAATTTGGCAAAGAATTGTAACATAATTGACAAGTGATTGAAGTTCCCAAATACATCTTTGTGGCTTCACTTTTTTCTTGTTAATTTACGCAAAAATATAAATATTTATGTTGGAACTACATTTAGAGTGCTAGGTTTAAATGATGATTTGTCCCACAAGACTCTGTGTTTTAGTTTTATCCCTAATGTAGTGGCATTCGGAGGTAGTAAGACCCTTAAGAATCTTAGACCTGTATTCAGTGTGGGCAGGCACCTTGCCAGAGAAGGTTGGCATGTGAGTCGGTGGACTGAGAGAGGGAAAACCATCTTCCATATGGGCAGTCACAAGCACCCTTCAATTGGCTGGGACTGTGGGAGAGACAAACAGAGGAAATAGAAAAATCTATTTCTTCTCCTTCATCCCCTCTCTGTCCCTCTGAATGTGTTTGTGGACTTGCTTGCTTCTCTAGGCCATGTTGTGATGTAGCACCAGGTGAGACCAGATGCCAGTCATATGCCCTTGGACTTTCAGCCACTGGAATTGTGAATCAAATAAACCTTTATTTTTTTTTTTATTGTTAATAAATCATTCCTATCTCAGGTATTTCTGCTTAGCAACATTGTATCAGACTAACAGAGTGTTAAATATTTATCAGCAAATCACTGGTGGAAAGTTATAACTATGTTTACTTTTAACAGGAAGTGCCAGTTTTCTAATTTGCATTCTCATTAGCAATGTGTAAGAGTTTCAGTTGCTCTTTGTGTACACTAACTTTTCGGTTGCAAGTACTTTTTTGTTTCCTTTAACTTTAGTCATTGCGGTTTATTTGTAGCGGTTGATTGTTGTTGACTTTGTATTTTCCTTATCACTAATGATAAGTATCTTCAAATGTTTACCATTTGAATGTCTGCTTTAGGAAGTATCTGTTTTTAAATCTTGAAGATTTTCTTATTGGGTCATGTATGTTTTACTTTTGTAGGAGTTCCTTACATATTGATTCTCAGATATATATCCTATATCTGACGTTTTACATCAGATATTGGATACACAGTTGTCCATTCGTAATTTGGCTATATCCAGCTTAATGCTGTTGGTTATTGATTTTAGTATTCGGTTGTTGTATTTATCACTATTTCTTTCATGGTTTTGATATACCATTTTAAAAACACATTTGCCATGAAGATTTTCTCTTATTTTGCCTTCTAAAAAATGTTATTGTTCTTTCATATGTAGACTTCAATGAATATTGGTTTTATTTTTGTATATGGCATATGAGATGAAAGTCAAAATTAAGTTTTTTTCCTATGCAGGTATCCAAGTTCTATCTAAATGTACAAGTAGGATATCCGTATGTCCACAGTGTGTGAATATCCATGTATTACTCTTTGAAAAGACCATTTTTACCCTTTTGCTATGTAACTTTGTCATAAATAAGAGAACTATAGATGTCTAAACCTCTTTATGGACTCCATATTCTCATTGGTTTACTTGTCTATCCATGTAACAAGCTATAACATCTTGATATCTGATTGTTTAAGATCTTTAACTTTTGTTGATCTTCAAGATAGTCTTGGTTATTCTTGATTATTTGTATTTTCATAAAAATTTAGAATAAGGTAATTCTTTTTTTTTTTTTGGAGAGGTTTTTTTGCTATAGGGCATGTGCACTCGCCAAACAGACAGAGACAGACAGGAAGCGAGAAATCACCCCCCAGGGGGGATGGCCACGTCCCACGCTGCTATCCCCTCTCCTCCATCCTGCTCTCGAGATCTTGGGCACGCATGCACACGCGCCCGGCCTGAGTTTTAAGCCACCGGGTCTGGGATGCGAACTGCAGTCGACTACATGGGAGTCCAGCGACATAGCCATTATGCTAACTGCTGATCCCACTAGAATAAGGTAGTTCTCAACTTGAAGGTGAGAGCAAAAGACATTTCACATACCATAATCCGATACACGCATGTGTGTGTGTGTGTAAATTTGCTTCCTGGTTGTGGTGATGCCTTGGGTTTGTGAACTTTGTTATTAAAATTACTTGGGCTGTAGGTCAGGTAGCTGTATGGTGGTTAAGGCAGCTGGATCTCACATAGCCAGCCCCACAGTTCAAGTCTTGGAATCAACAGTTTGAAAACATGCCGGGCACATGTGAGTGTATGTCCCAAATCCCGAAGGAAAAAAGAAATGGAAGTGAAGGGATTGAAGACCAATCACTCCCTATGGGGAGTGCTTTCTCACTTTCCCTCTTTCTTACTCCCATTCTCTCTCTGATGAGCACATGTACCTTCTGGGAAAAAAAAAAAAAAAGAATAACTTGGGTTGCAAGTAACGGAATATGCCAAACCAACTAGATTAAATGTTAAAAAAAAAAAAAAAAAAAAAAAAACTTGGTTCTCTCCCTAACAATAATCAGCTCAAAGAGGGACCAGTAGTTGACATAATGGCTCTGTCGCTGGACTCCCATATAGTCGACTGCGGTTTGAGTCCCGAACCCAGCGGCTTAAACTCACTCCAGGCATGTGTGCATGTGTGCCCAAGATCCAGAGAGGAGAATGGAGGAGAAGGGATTGCGGCGTGGCCATATGCCCCGACCCACAGGACAGTCGAACAGGTTTCCTGAGGGAAGGAGTGAGAGACGGGACAAGCAGCGTGGAGACAATGCCGTGTTACAACTCTTCAGGGTTGTCCGTTTATTGTGGGCAAGGGATCGTGGTTATATACATGTTGGTGGGTGGTGATTGGTTAAATGAAGGATTGTAAAAGGTGGGTTATGATTGGTTGCTTTTGTGGACCAAGCATGAGGTGCCAGATATGCAAATCTGAAGGATTCTAGCCTCACCAATCGGTGAGCACCATGGGTAGTGGCCAATCAGAGTATGGTTTTGAAGGTGAGGTTTTGAAGGAGAGCCAATCATGGCCTTTGTCATTGTGTAAGTGTTTGCTCTCTGAGCCTAAGGTGGCAATAGTAAGAGACTCATGAAAATGGCCTCGGCAGACTCGCTGGTGCACAGCCTCCCACAGCTACACCCCCGGGGGGTGATTTCTCGCTTTCCATCTCTCTGTCTCTCTGGCGAGCACGCGTGTCCTATAGCAAAAATCTCTGCCTGTCTCTCACTTGCTTGCTCTGTCCCTCTCTGGTCAAATTAAAAATAAATAAGTAAAGTTAAATAAAAATAATTCTTGGGACCAGCAGTTAGCGTAATGGCTATGTCACTGGACTCCCACGTAGTCGACCGCGGTTCACGTCCCAGACCCAGTGGCTTACATTCACGCCGGATGCGTGTACATGCGTGCCCAAGATCCCGAGAGGAAAATGGAGAAGGGATTTCAGTATGGCAATACCCCCGGGGGGTGATTTCTCACTTTCTGTCTCTCTGTCTTTCTGGCGAGCGCACGGACCCTATAACAAAAAGCCTCTCCAAATAAATAAATAAATAAATAAAAATAATATTTCTTTAAAAAAATGTCTATGGCTATACCTCTGAGTGATTCTATTCTTCATGTGCTTTTGTTTTATCCTCAGGCTGGTTAAGAAAAAAAGGACAGGGACCAGCAGGTGGCATGGTGGTTAAGGTGCTGGACACTCCCACATGGCAGACCAGGGTTCGAGTCTTAAATCTGGTGGCTTGTTTTCTCACTTTTTCTCTCTCTCACTCTTATCCTCTGTCTCTCTCTGGTCAAATTAAAAAATAAATAAATGAATAAATAAAATAAAATAAATAATTATTAAAAAAAAGAGAAAAAAGGACAGTTCCAGCTAACATGTCCAGAAGCAATAATATCTAAGAGATATTATTAGATATTATTATTATATTATTAGATATTAGATATATTATATGTATTATTAGCTATTTTAGATATTATTGTTTGGGGTGTTTTTCTCAGAATAAAAGTTTCTCTCTTGCTTTATTGTTGAGAATTATATTTCATGTCTTTGCCTAAATCAGTGAATAAAAAATTTTTTTTTCTCTCTGTTCTCTCCGTAGTTCACTTCTGACACCATATGTGTGTTTTTCCACAACAATTTGATTTAATTATCTGGCAGACTCCAACTGGGTTTTCTACAGTTTAAATCAATTCTGACACCAAGTTGAGTTAGTGTAGACCCCACAGGTTAACATCCTACAAGTCTCTACCCACTCCCTTAGACATCAACTGAAGGGCAAGAGTGACTCCACTTCTTTCGGGTGACTCCATTTTGTTAAACCCACCTTGCTGAGAATCGGGGCCGTCTCAAGGAGGCAGCCAATCAGTAGGAGAGGGTCATAATGAGAAGCACAAAAGAAATACTAGAGACCTGAAGTAACTTTCTTGCCCAACTCAACGTCTGAAGACCAATCAGAAAAGGATAACTTGCTTCTTGAAATCTACAGCCCATGTATAGCTGCATGAGCGCGTTCCTCAGCACCCCTCGACCTCCCCCTGTTAAAGCCAAATAAAAACCCAGCCCAACTAACACCGGGGCTCTCAACGCGCTGACCCGCTGTGTCAGTAAGATTGAGAGTCCTGGCTCGAGCCCAAATAAAAATGACCCTCGTGTGCTTACAGCGGAATCGGCTCCGTGTGGTTTCATGGGAATTCTGTGACCTGAGCACTGCACAATCACAAGTCATAGGTCCTGAGGTTGCCCATACTTCTGTCCCACTGGACTATAAATCATAGGTCCTTACCATATTCTCCTTGAATTAGAAAATTTGGTAGAGCAGCTTACAGAATCCAAGGAAAGAGCTTCCATAGTAGACTAACAGTCTATTACAATGGCTATGTTAGGACACAAGTAACAGCCATATAAAAAGGGAGATAGGAGGCCCGAAGGGCTCCAAACACAAGAGCTTCTATCCCCTCTGAGGCTGAGGGTGTCCCTGCCCTAGCATGTGGGTACATTTTTTGTTCACTAACTTGGAAGCTCTCCGAACCCTGTACTTTTGGGGTTTATGTGGGCTTCATTATTTAGGCAGGGTTGAGTAAGCCATGGGTGACCAACTCCTTCTCCCCCTATCTTCTCCCTGACAGTAGTCAGTGGGGCTGAAAGTTCCAATCCTGTAATCATTTGGTTGGTTCCCCTGGCAACAAGCCCTATCCCTGGGGACCTTCCAGATGTTCCCAGTCTAGTAATTCATTAGCATGCAAAAGACACATCCCTTTGGAGATTCCATGGGTTTTAGGAGATGTGTGCTGGGAAACCAAGAATGAAAACCAAACAGATATTTCTTATTATAAACCACAATATTACAATTAGTATATAATAAAGGTGTTATGATATGGGTTTTTTCTTTTTAAGAATTATTTATTTAATACTATCTGTTATTATTATTATTTAATTTGAGCAAAGAGAGAGAGAAAGGGAAAGTGAGAAAGCAAGCCGCCAGGTCTGGGATTCAAATCACAGTTGACCATGTGGAAATTCAGCACCTTTAACCACCACACCACCTGCTAGTCTCATGATGCCTGTTTTTTTTTTTTTTTTTTTCTTTTATTGGAGAGTTTTTTACTATAGGGCACATGCGCTAGCCAGAAAGACAGAGAGAGACAGAGAAATAGAAAGTGAGAAATCACCCCCAGGGGGGATGGCTATGCCACAATCCCTTCTCCTCAGTTCTCCTCTCAGGATCTTGGGCACGCATGCACATGCATCCGGCGTGAGTTTAAGCCTCGGGGTCTGAAACAGAGCAAGAACCCCCTAATGTATTTTCTAGGGTTCCTGAAATATAAAGTCTATTTGCATTGTAATGGCTCAGAGTAAGGAGTAAGTCTTCAGACTTTGGTTATGATAATGACCAACATGGACCATGAGTGAGGGCCATTTGACTTCTAAAACTCTCACTTAAAGGAAAGAAGTTTTTCATTTCAATATGTAAAACATTTTGTAAACTGGAAACTGCTGGTTGTGAGCTCAGAGACTCCAGGCTGAATGGTTCCAGACACCTGAAGAGGAATTTGATTATCTAAGGCCTCACCAATCAAGAATGCCCACGAGCTGATCACGCCCCCTTGAACCAATCACTGAACTGATCATGCGCCTGGGACCTCTGCCCCTAATTTTGCCTTTAAAAATGCATGTGGGGACCATCTCTGGGAGACTCACAGGCCCAGTGATGCAGGAACGAGGGGCACAGGAGTGATCGGGCCCTCACTTGCAGTGAGACACATGCTCTTGTCCCACACTCAGGAAGAATTAGTCACGGACACAGAAGAGTAGCTGTGGCAAAGTGGGGAGTTTTTTGAGCTCCCAAGATGGGAGAACTTCCCGAAAGTGGATTGCCAAGGAAGAATTGTGATAAGGAGTTTTTTTTTGGGGACAGGAAGGGCTTAGTGCAAACCTGTTTGAGGTGGGGCTTCTGCCCCTCCTAGGGGAGAGGGGCACATACTGGGTGGGCCCAATTACTTTCCTAATTTTGGAGTGGGTGCGAAGGTCAGGAGATTCTTTGTCTAGAAGCTTTAGGCTATGAAAGCCATTATCTTATCCTTTTCCTGGAAGATGGTGCTGCCTGGATAAAGCCTTTGTTTTGGGTCTAGGTCAGTCACTGAGCAAACTCTGCTCACAAGAGGCCTCTAATCTATTCTTTCCCCTATCTGTGGAAGTAATCTGGATCTTGTTTTCTTAGTTCAGTTATAACTTGGTTTAAATTCTATTCTATATTCAAAACATGGTAAAAGTGTGTGTGTATATATATGTGCACACATTTGTTTGCTGTTTGCCTGGCTAAAAACTCATGATGATATATACAAAAAGAATTTTCTTGAAGAGTTCTCACAGATAAGTCAGCCTAACTAGAAACTGATATGCTGGCCATCCATTTCTGAAGCTTCTGTTTCTCTCTTGGATCCTATTTTTTTTATGGCCACATTTATGCCGACCGAATCCTTTTTCCTTGAATTTCTCACTAGCAGCAATTAGCTCTTTAGGACTTTATTATTATCATTATTATTATTATTATTATTATTATTATTATTTTGAGAGATTTTCACTATAGGGCGCGTGCGCTCGCCAGACAGACAGAAAGAGACATAGAGACAGAAAGCGAGAAATCACCCCCCAGGGGGGATGGTCACGCCGCAATCCCTTCTCCTCCATTCTCCTCTCGGGATCTTGGGCACGCACGCACACGCACCCGGCGTGAGTTTTAAGCCACCGGGTCCCGGACGCAAACCGCGGTCGAATATGTGGGAGTCCAGCAACATAGCCATTACGCTAACTGCTGGTTCCCGAATCCTTTTTCCTTGAATCTCTCACTAGCTGCAATTAGCTCTTTAGGACCTTATTAGTTTTATGTGTTTTCTCTCTGGTCTGGAGCCTGTACTCTTTTGCATTAAACTCATCGATCACTTTGGCTTTTGAGAAACCAAGTACTATGTTTATATAGTGAGTGGACATTTGATCTTTGGTTGTATGCCGATTACCATATGAAATTGGCTTTCTTTAGTTTTTGTTTTCTTTACATGCTTTCATTAGGAACAAGTCTTAAATATCTGATTCAGTCAGACAAACTGAAAGCAAATGGCAATTTGTTAAGAGAAGTAACTTCCTAAATGAATCAAAGAACTCAAGTTAGTCACCTGTCTAACCTGAGTGGATGTGTTACATAGTTACTACACCATCTGCATACTTAGTAAAAAAATAGTATAAGAATTTTCGGGAACCAGCAGTTAGCGTAATGGCTATGTCATTGGACTCCCATGTAGTCGACCACAGTTCGAGTCCCGGACCCGGTGGCTTAGAACTCACCCCGGGCGCGTGTGCATGCGTGCCCAAGATCCCGAGAGGAGAATGGAGGAGAAGGGATTGCGGCGTGACCATTCCCCCTGGGGGGTGATTTCTCGCTTTCTGTCTCTATGTCTCTCTCTGTCTGTCTGGCGAGCGCATGCGCCCTATAGCGAAAACCTCTCAAAAAAAAATAGTATAAGAATTTTCTACAATTTATGTTCCCTCAGTATCCATTTTGGTCAGTATCCTTTGTCTTTAAAGTGCAAATTTCCTGATCTGCCTTCTAGAATTAAGTAGAAGACTTGAGCTATATGTGAGGATAAACTAACTCATTCCGGGTAGTGATGCAGTTTGACTCATACTGTTCTTTCAAACTAGTGAGTTTTACAGTCTCTTGACTAAAATTCTAAAATAAAAGCTATAATTCTTTGACTCCGTATTATTATTATTATATGTGTGTACACTTACGTGTGGTATGTTATGCCTATGTTTATGTGTATGTTTGTCTGTATGTGGTATCAAATTAATTTAAATGCGCGCTTAGAAGTTAAAATAAGTTCACATGCTATTCAAGTTCACGTGACTTGGGTAGCTGATTTAGAATTGTTAAATATAAATCAAAATGTCTCAGAACTGTTAGCGTGTAAATCAAGGGCCCAAAGGGCCTCTGTCATCAATGGCCATTCTTGGTGCCACATGGACAGTCAGATTACAGACAAACTGGGGAAACGAGAACTCTCTTGTGTCTGGTAATTCAGTCTTTAGATAAGATGAGACTAGCTGATGTAGGGCTAGCTTGGGTTTCCTTTTCTTAAAAGGAAAGCACCATAAATAAATAGCCTTGTTTTTTTTTTTTTTCATAAGTAACTCAAAGATAATGGTTAAAAACAAATAGGGTAAATGTAAATGGAGTAAATGTTTATAATTGGACTTGTCATCATTTGTACATTTTTCCAAGTATTTTAAATTTTAAAGGCATGGTATGTTAAATTGTATTCATGATTGCTTGAGTTATTTCTAAGTTTAAGTGTTGTATATACTTTGACATCATGTTTTATATGGCATAAGTCTGAAATCTAATTTGATCTGTTAACAACTTGTGTTGTAAGAAAATATTTCTAGATATTATAATATGGGTGTTAACATTTCAGGATAATGGTAACCAAAGCTAGAAATCAGAGAACTAATTATGTACTCAAAATATACACAGAAAAGTAAGATGTTTTTGGTGACCAGGGAATGAAAATAGATGTGAGGGTGAGTTTTTGTTGAAGAGAGGTTATTTACATGAGACTGAACTAGTTAAATAGAAATTTTTGACTTTGGACTAAAACATTACTGATTTTCTTCTAGGCTTTGTCTTCCAGATATAAGGATTTTTGTCTTCTTGAGTTGTTGATAGGTTCAGCAATTTGTTAAGGTTTTTCCTTTTAAAATTGTAACAAAATTTTCTTTCTGATCCCCTGGAATTGGAGAATATAGGTGAGCATTCTCATTTTGTGACAGTATGGTTGTTTGCATAAGTTCAACAATACTTGTTGCCTTGCATCAGAAATTGGAAACACTGGTTATTGCCAGGGCTTTGACTGGCATGTCCTATCTGAAGGTATGAGCAGAAAGCTAAGGAACTAAGGTTGATTTCAATGAGGCCAAAAGTTGCTCTTGGAAAGATTGCCTGGTACCACAAGCAGTTCTGCCTGGCAGGTAAGTAAGGAATGTCACTTCCTGACAGGCTCCAAAACTTCCAAGTACAGGTACTTAAAGGCACAGTCAGATGGTGAATCCCTGACTTGGCTCAGGAGCCTTGGGAGGCTTCTTAAAGAGTCTAATCTGAAGTTCCTTATAGAAGGTTCCAGCAAAGCCAACTAAATTGATTAGTATTCTTATTGGACTTTGTGCAAATAACAGACCAAATTAAGACTAAACTTATTTTTTTGCAAATAAGTTAGTTTTACTATGCTTTTCTTTGGTAAAAGGGGGGATTGGAAAGAAGAAAAATGTTTCTCGAAAAAGTATAGTGCACTTATTACTAGATTTTAGCTCTGTACTTTAGACAGAAAAAAATAACCAACTGTGAAATTAATTAATAATTAATGTGGTTTATTTCAAAGCCAACTGTGAGTGACCTAGGCCCAGAGAAGAGGAATTCATGCCTTTTCTTTTCTTTTTTGTTTTTAGAGAGGTTTTTGATATAGGGCGTGTGTGCTCACCAGACAGACAGAGAGAGACATAGAGACAGAAAGTGAGAAATCACCCCCCAGGGGGGATGGTCACGCTGCAATTCCTTCTCCTCCATTCTCCTCTCGGGATCTTGGGCACGCCCGCACACACGCCCGGCGTGAGTTTTAAGCCACCGGGTCCGGGATGCAAACCGCGGTCGACTACATGGGAGTTCAGCGACATAGTCATTACGCTAACTGCTGGTTCCCAACATGCCTTTTCTTGAGGTGATTATGTACAGGGGTTTCTTTTATTTGCTTTTGAGATTGACAGACAACATTTAGTGAAAAGATTTTCCATTGGTCTGGCCCAAAAAGGCGGGACATATAGAAGCAGGGACTTGTAGGTGATAGGTGGGTTCCACAATTCTTAGGTTGGTGATTGGAAGGGAAGATCTGTGTCTTGGGAAGAGATTAGTTAAAGAAAGGCTTAATCTACATCTCAAGGAAAGGGAAGTTCTGTGTCTTGGGAAGAGATAAGCACAAGAATATACTGTAATGGGTTGAAATAGACATCTCAAAGATACTATGCCAGGGACAGGAGGTAGGAAGAATCCTGTTAATAGAAAATAAATGGTCTGTTAATATTTGTGGCATGACTTCCCCAGTCCCCTTTTGAAAAGATTTTGGAAAAATAGAAAAAGTAGTCAGACTTTTGTCCACAGTACATATTTGTTTTTGAGTTTTTAGTATCTACCTACTGTTTAGACAGAATTTTTTATTTCCTGGCTTTAAGTGTTTTTTGTTTGTGTTTTTTGTTGTTGTTGTTTGTTTGTTTGTTTTGAGAGGTTTTTGCTATAAGGCGCGTGCACTTGCCAGAGAGACAGAGAGAGACAGAAAGCGAGAAATCGCCCCCCAGGGGGGAGGGCCACGCCACAATGCCCTCTCCGATCTTGGGCACGCACGCACACGCACCCGGCATGAGTTTAAGCCACCGGGTCTAGGACTCAAACCGCGGTCGACTACATGGGAGTCCAGCGACATAGCTATTATGCTAACTCCTGGTCCCTTTGCTGGCTTTAAGTTTCAAACAAGTTTTTTCACATTTTAAAATTTTGATTCATTAGCCTGGCCCCAAAAGACAGGACATGTGGAATGGGAGTGGGACTTGTAAGTTATAAGTGTGTTTTATAGTTTTTAAATTGGTGATTAAAAGGAAGGTTGCTGAAATCAGAGAAGAATGCACTTTAACAGAGATGAGGAGACTTAATATATGTATATGTACACATCTCACAAAGATACTATTGCAGGGGTGGGAGGTAGGAAGACTCCTGTCAAAGTGATCTGTTAATGTTTGTGGGCATGACTCCCTCCAGGCCCCTGGAAAGGTGGACCCATCAGCTTAAAACTCACACCAGGTGGGGAATCAGCAGTTAGCGTAATGGCTATGTTGCTGGACTCCCACGTAGTCGACAGCGGTTCGTGTCCTGGACCTGGTGGCTTAAAACTCACGCCGGGCGTGTGTGCGTGCGTGCCCAAGATCCCGAGAAGAGAATGGAGGAGAAGGGATTGCGGCGTGACCATCCCCCCTGGGGGGATGATTTCTTGCTTTCTGTCTCTATGTCTCTCTCTGTCTGGCGAGCGCATGTGCCCTATAGGGAAAACCTCTAAAAACAAAAAAAAAGAAAAGAAAAATGCAGACTTCTGTCCTCATCAGCCACTTTGCTGTCTTGTTTTATATCTTAATTAAATGTGCTTTCATATTTGAAAATATAACAGTAGAAGCTAGTGCTAGCATAATAATATTGAAAAACTAAAGGGAAAATTCTGAGTATTTTGAAATAAATGCATGCTATTTCCTCCAATCCTGACCTCTGAAACGACGTCCTCATTCAGCAAGAAGCAGCCAGATTGGTCATCGCCCATTTTCCCTCAGGATTGAGAGATTTTTCTAAGAATAGGGGGGGACTGAGACAGAGCAAGAACCCCCTAATGTATTTTCTAGGGTTCCTGAAATATAAAGTCCATTTGCATTGTAATGGCCCAGAGTAAGGAGTAAGTCTTCAGACTTTGGTTATGATAATGACCAACATGGACCATGAGTGAGGGCCATTTGACCTCTAAAA
>NW_006160139.1:547963-573046 GCF_000334495.1 Tupaia belangeri chinensis | reverse complement strand
GCGTGACCATCCCCCCTGGGGGGTGATTTCTCGCTTTCTGTCTCTACGTCTCTCTCTGTCTGTCTGGCGAGCGCACGCGCCCTATAGCGAAAAAACCCCCCCAAAAAAAAAAAAAAAAAAAAAGGAAAGAAGGTTTTCATTTCAATATGTAAGATGTTTTGTAGACTGGAAACTGCTGGTTGTGAGCTCACCAGGCTGAATGGTTCCAGACACCTGAAGAGAAATTTGATTATCTAAGGCCTCACAAATCAAGAATGCCCTCGAGGGAACCAACATAGCATAATGGCTATGTCGCTGGACTCCCACGTAGTCGACTGCGGTTCGTGTCCCGGACCCGGTGGCTTAAAACTCGCGCTGGGCTCATGTGCGTGTGTGCCCAAGATCCAGAGAGGAGAATGGAGGAGAAGGGATTGCGGCGTGACCATCCCCCCTGGGGGGGTGATTTCTCTCTTTCTGTCTCTCTGTCTCTCTCTGTCTGGCGAGCGCACGCGCCCTGTAGCAAAAACCTGTCCAAAAAAAAAAAAAAGAAAAAAAAAAGAATGCCCTCGAGCTGATCACGCCCTCTTAAACCAATCACTGAACTGATCACGCCCTCTTAAACCAATCACCGAACAGATCACGCCCTCTTGAACCAATCACTGAACTGATCATGGGCCTGGGACCTCTGCCCCTAATTTTGCCCTTAAAAACACGTGTGGGGACCATCTCGGGGAGACCGGGTCTTTTCAGCATGAGCTGCCCGCTCTCCTTGCTTTGCGCTTCGCAATAAAGCTGTGCTTTCCTTCACCACATCCTGTGCCTATGGCTTGGTTTTATAGCGCTTGGGCAAGCGGACCTGATTTGAGTTCAGTAACAGGTCCAGGACTCGAACCGCAGTCGACTACGTGGGAGTCCAGCAACATAGCAATATGCTAACTGCTGTTCCCTCCCATGATGTGTTTTTTACAGAATGATTCTCAATGAATCTAAAAGATTATGTAACTGGGCCTTGCCTGAACTAACTCCATTTTGAAAGCTTTGACAACATAACTTAATTTGAGGGTATAGAACTTGCTATATCCTCCTTGAGGCAGCTAAGCCAGACAAGCTGACAGGCATGTTATTGACATGCAAATGAGCTCCAGGGGCCCTTCTTTTCACAGAGGACATTTGGAAGCTGCTATAAAAAAAAAAGGGCCTCAGGAACTTCTCCTTGAGACTTATCTTGCAAGGGCTCCATCTTCGGAGGTATGCACTGGATCAGACAGCGGTGCCTGGAGACCTCGGCGCGGACCGCCCCACCTCCCTGCTGGTGGCTGCAGCGCTCCAGACCTGTTAGTGTCACTTGGCTCTCCTCTGCCAAGTGGAAAACTCCTTTATGGAAACGCTGGAGTTTGGATCTTTACTAGCACAAGTGTGCTCGTACACCGATACCGTCTTTCCTTTCTTCTTTCTTTTTTTACTCATTTATCATTTTTGTATGTGACTGTATGGTCACCTATTCTCTGCCTGTATACGCAGGCCCTGCAGTAAACTGGTTCATCTGGAAGTGTTCTTTTCTCCATTTGGCCTATCATTTAAGAATTAAATGCATGAAGAATTTGCCCTTCTCACAGAAAGATCAAAATGTGTCACTAGGTACTTGGAAATTGAATCACATTTGTTGGTCAGAGAGAATGAGACCACCATGACTGGCTGAGATAGGACCTCAAATCTCTTTTTTTTTTTTTTTTTTTTAGAGGTTTTCGCTATAGGGTGCGTGCACTCACCAGACAGACAGAGAGAGACAGAGAGACAGAAAGCGAGAAATCACCCCCCAGAGGGGATGGTCACGTCGCAATCCCTTCTCCTCCATTCTCCTCTCGGGATCTTGGGTATGCACGCACAGGCGCCCGGCGTGAGTTTTAAGCCACCGGGTCCGGGACGCGAACCGTGGTCAACTATGTGGGAGTCCAGCGACACAGCCATTATGCTAACTGCTGGTTCCCTGGACCTCAAATCTCAAATGAGGCTTATTTTCTTTTTTCTTTCTTTCTTTCTTTCTTTCTTTCTTTCTTTCTTTCTTTCTTTCTTTCTTTTTTTGCTACAGGGCGCATGCATTCACCAGAAAGACAGAGAGAGACAGAGAGACAGAAAGCGAGAAATCACTCCCCAGGGGGGATGGCCATGCCTCAATCCCTTTTCCTCCATTCTCCTTGGGATCTTGGGCACACATGTACCCGGTGCGAGTCTAAGCCACCAAGTCCGGGACTCGAACTGTGGTCGACTACATGGGAGTCCAGCAACATAGCCATTATGCCAACCGCTGGTCCCAAATGAAGCTTATTTTCTATGGAGTAAGTGGTCTTGCAGAAGCGGGTACCTACCTGAACAGACACCAAGTGGTACGATGACCAAAAGTATTCCTTTTTTTTCAGAAAGCCTCTCCCTCTGATTACTCAGCATCCAAACACTCCTACTGCTGTCTTCACTCCATAAAACAAGTGTTCTTATGTGAATTGAAATTACTGTTTTCTCGAAGGAAAACAGCCAATATCTCTTTCAAGCCATGTGTCCTGCTCCAATTCTAATGTCTCTGGATGTTGTAAATTCTTATGAGGTTCAACAGAGGTTTAGTGGTGTGGAGACTACCCACGAAGTTGAACAATCTTTGGCTTTTGTCGACAAATACTGAGGTTTCTTCAGCATGAGTTTCCTTAACAATGTCATAGGAATTGTTAAATTCATTTCTTATTCATCTTATGAGCTAAGGAGCATAAACAGAGTGTGTCTACACAGTCTTTGAGCCTGAGAATTTACGCCTCATAAGCATGATCTTTTGTGCCCTATCTGTTCCCTCACTTCTTAATTAATGGTCTCTGTCTTGATTTTATTCTAAATAATAGCTTCAGGTAGATGAAAACATCAATCACAAGCCAGCATTTCCCTTTTTTACAATTTCTTCTGTTTTTAGATGGAGAATATGTTATTGAACTCAAATCAGATTTGCTCACCCAAGCACTACAAATCAAACGTATTGTGTGGTATGATGAAAGAAAGTCTAGTTTTATTGCAAAGAACAAAGCTCTTGCATAAAAGACTGGGTCTCCCAGAGGTGTTCCCCACATGCATTTTTAAGGGAAAAATTAGGGGCAGAGGTTCCAGGTGCATGATCAGTTCTTCAATGACTGGTTCAAGAGGGGGTGATTATCTTGTGGGCATTTGTGGGATTGGTGAGGCCTTAGATAATCAAATTTCTCTTCAGGTTTCCAGAGTCATTCAGCCTGGGGTCTTTAAGCTCACAGCCAGCAGTTTCCAGCCTACAAAACATCGTACATGTTGAAATGAAAACCTTATTTTTTTTGTAAGTGAGAGTTTTAGAGGTCAAATGGCCCTTATTCATGGCCAAGTTGTCATTACCATAACGGAAGTGTGAAGTCTTACCTCTTCTCTGGACCATTATAATGCAAATGGACCTTGTAGTCCAAGAGCCCTAGAATCTACACCTTATTTTTAGTTCTTAGTAATTTTCAGTTCAGGAAATTTCTACCTTTTCTTTAACAGAAGGGGAAACTGAGGACCTATCCCTCTTAGAGGCTCCCTGCTCAGTTTCAAATAGTTGATAGGAAGTATTTGGGCACTGTGTTGCAAATTAGGCTTGCCTTTTCTCCCAATTTTATCTTCTCTAAGTCTCTTAATCTGCTTTCAGATGGTCACCAGTAAGCTTATCTCCTCCTTGTAGGACTTGAGGAAGCTACAAAAGTAGACCATACTCATTTCCAGGTGTTTCCGTAGATTTCCTGACACTGTACCTGGTCTGTGAGTAACAGTGAACCTGAGCAAGGACCCCCTAATGTATTTCCTAAGGTTCTTGAAATATAAGGTCCATTTACACTGTAATGGCCAAGAGTAAGGGGTAAGTCTTCAGACTTTGGTTATAAAATAAAACAACATTGACCATAAATAAGGGCCATTTGACCTCTAAAACTCTCACTTAAAGGAAAAATAAGGTTTTATTTCATTATGTAAGAAGTTTTGTAGGCGGGAAACTGCTGGCTGTGAGCTCAAAGACCCCATGGTGAATGGCTCCAGACACCTGAAGATGAATTTGATTATCTAAGGCCTCACCAATCAAGAATGCCCATGAGATGATCATGCCCTCTTGAACCAGTCACTGAATTGGTCATGTGCCTGGGACCTCTGCCCCTAATTTTGCCCTAACTAAGCTTAGAGGTTGTCTAGCCATGAATGAGGGCCGACGCTCTGCTGGAATGGGCCTGGTGTGAGCACAGGTGCTACATGGAGCTGAGCACCAGGAGAGCTGGGCATGGGGTTCTCCTGCCAGCACCGCCCTTCATGTTAGCCCAGGAAACGACTAACAAGGTTTTGGCGACCATACTGCATTGTAATTTCTCCTCTTCGAGTTCCAAGAAGTATGCAGGTCACCAAAGTGCCTCCCATTTTGGCTTTCTCCATAACATATTTAGACCATCTCTTCCTTAGGGTACTCTGGCCAAAGGAGGAAGTGTTAGGTTTGATTTGGGAGCAGTGGTGAAGTCAGAGGTGGCAAAGGCGAAAATACCAGAGTCAGGTTTTGGGGTTTAATAAAACCAGTATAACTTATTCTGCGCTCTCGGGTGAGGTCCCTCGGACTGGTCAGAGCTGAGGGAGTGACACCCCGGGTGGGTGCTGTTCCTTCTTAAAGGGCCGTTGTCCAATAGGTGGTCACCACGGGCCCTTGTCTGGCCAGTGAAGGTCGCTGTTTCTGTTCAACTTTGGGGGGGCGCGCCAAATGCTGATGGCAGGAAAGTCTGTTGGTGATGGTGGCCAGATGCAGACAACAGGAAAGTTCCTGCTGGCTGGAATGTTTCCGCCATGTTTCTTTTCCCTTCCCCCAGACCCTGCAGGAAGGGCCAAGACAAAGATCACGACTTCCTGGCTTCTTCAGCTCCGTTTCCCTTCCACAGCCCACCTGACTCAGAAGGAGCTGCCTTTCCTTTCATGGCCCTCTTCAATGGCCACATTTCCTCATCTTCCTTAGAGATACAGTGTCTCACCATTCAGCTGTCCTGTGGTCAAGTTATCTCCTCTCCAGGGGACGGGGGTGAGGTAAATCTCCCGGATGTGTTGGCAGTAGCTTTGGGAATGGTCAGGACGAGGCACTCAGAGGTCGCTTGGTTTCCTCTCCACCTCCCTCTGCTTCTCTCTGCACAGCGGCTTGTCAGCCCCCCTTCAGCTCTGCCTCCTCGAACCGCAGCAGACAAGTGGGGCCACTCAGGCCCACGTCTATACCGCTTAATGACTCAGAGAGGGAGGAGGTCCTCTTTCACACTCTTTTCTTTAAAGAATGATTTATTTATTTAACTCCATGTGTTACTATTATTATATTTTCATCTGAGTGAAGAGAATCAGAGAGAGAACAGAAAAAGAGAAAGCAGGCCACCAGGTCCAGGACTTTGAACCATGGTGGGCAATATGGGAATCCAGTGCCTTTAACCACCACGCCACCTGCCGTCCCCTTCTGCAGTCTTTTCTTTTTTTAAAAAGAAATTTAATTTCATTTATTTATTTTTTTAAATTTAATTTAATTATTATTATTTTTATTATTAGTTTTTATAAATTTGACAGCAAGATACACACAGAGAGAAAAAGAGAGAGGGGAAGTGAGAAAGCAAGCCACCAGGTCCAGGATTCGAACATGATCTGCCATGTGGGAGTGTCCTGCACTTTAATCCCTATGCCACCTGCTGGTCCCACAACCTTTTCTAAAAGATCTCTTTCAGGGAAAACTCAGATTGTTATGATCTTGGACATTAAAACACACACACACACACACACACACATGCACACAGCAGCTAGGAATGCATGATATTCTGATTGGTTATGCTGAGAAAGGTGTCTACAGACTAGAGCAACCCTCAAGACCAAGGTGCAGCAGCTGCCGTGTAAACCGTATTAGCTGAGGAGTGGGGATGGTGATCAGGGAGACAGGAGTTAGACCCGGTTCACAGGTAGAGCAGGGCTTCTGCTCCCCCCACCCACCCCCAGAAGAAAGCCACTGTGCTGGGGGCCCCTGACTGGTAAGCTCTCCCGCTTTTTATTTTTCTTTCCTCTCCCAGTCACCATATTCCTTTGCCCTTAGATATGTAAATCTTGGGGGCCGGCAAGTGGCATGGTGGTTAAAGGCGCTGGATTCCCACATGGCCAACCACGGTTCAAGTCTCGGACCTGGTGACTTGCTTTCTCACTTCCCCTCTCTCTCTCTCTGTCTCTCTCTGATCAAAACTGGAAAATAATAATGATAATAATAATAAATAAAGTTAAATAAAATAATTCTTTAAAAAAAACATACATTCACCTTTAAAAAAAAAAGATATGTAAATCTTGTTCTTAAAGAATTCAAGGTCCCTTGCAATGGGACTTCATTAGTCAAAGACCAAAAGGTCAGAGGGACAGAATCCAGATAAGGTAAAAATGTTACCACAAAGACAAAGGGAAGGCATTTTCTTCTGAGTGGGACCCTCCCTGACGGGGGTTGGGGGGGGTGAATTGCAAGATCTGGTTCGCCAGGCCCTCAAAGTTAACTGAGATAATGACCTCTTCCAAATCCAGGGCTTCTGAGCAGACAGATTTCCAATTAGCCACCATGAAGTGTGGGCTCAGGACTCTGAGACCACCCTACGGTGCAGCATAACCTGCGGGCCTATCCTGAGGGGAATGCATGCACAGGAAGTCCAGCACTCTCACCAGATGGAAGTCCCGCCCCTGCTCCTCCTCCTCTGCAACCTGCTTTCTGGACTGCGCCCTGCCTGGAACCCTGTTCTTCCTTCCTGTTCCTTCAGGAAACTCAGGATACCCTCTCTGGACCCGGGTCTCTAATTCGTGGTAAGCGTGAGACAAGAACCCATGTCCCACTGTGGGTGCTGGGTCTGGCCTGTAGTTCCTCAAAGAGAGGGAGGCCAGCAGGCCGTGTGGTGGTTAAGGCACTTGACTTCCACATGTACTATACCACAGGTCTAGTCCTGGATCCAGTGGCTTGAAACTCTCACCAGGGGCTTGTGCGTGCATGCCCAAAATCCCAGGAGTGGAATGGAGGAGAAGGGATTGTGGAGTGGCCATCCCACCTGGGGGTGATTTCTCGCTTTCCCTCTCACTTTCTCTCCTTGTCTCTCCAGCAAAGCGCACATGCCCCATGGCAAAAAAAGAAAAAGAGAACACCGTGTCAAGGTCACCGGGGACAGGAGACACTCTGAAGCCACACCAATGTTTTTCAAGAGCATGGCCTTGACATCGGAGTGTTTTTGCGTTACAAGACTGTATAATGAAGCAAAGGTGACCCAAGGAAAATACTCCTAAAGTAACGGCCCACTTAGGGTGATTGTCGTGCTGTTCTTTTCTGACGCTGCAAGTAACCGAGGACACGATGCCACATAATGGAAATCGATTGTTAAGTGAAACTCGTCCTGCAGGAGTTGCCTTGATATAGGAGATCTTGGGAAGCTGCTCTGATCAGACACATCCAATGATAAGGAGGAACAGAAAAACTGAAGAAGCCCTCAGATTATTAAGCAAAATAGTCCTCTCGATGAATTCACAGCTTGAATTCGTACTACACAAAGGAGACACGCGGGATGCAGGTGTATAATCAGAACATTCTGCATTTTTACTAAAAAGCCATGTCCCCAAAACGCTAATAAACATTTTATTTTTCCTTTGTTGATTTCAAAAAAATTAACACATAGATAAAATAAGCTTATGCTTACTATCCCTGCAGTTATTTTTTTAACATTAAAAAAATTTTAAGAGGTTTTTGCCTTAGGGCACTTGCGCTCACCAGAGAGACAGAGACAGTGAGAAATCACCCCCCCCCCCAGGGGGACAGCCATGCTGCAATCCTTTTTCCTCCAGTCCCCTCCAGGGATCTTGGGCACGCATGCACATGTGCCCGGCATGGATTTCAAACCGCCATTGGGTTCAGGACTCAAAGGGCAGTCAGCCCAGTGATTTAACTGCTACGCCATCTACTGGCCCCAAGGCTAAATTTTAGGCAAGACTTTTTATTTAACTCTTTCCGTCTTCCTGTTAGGTGACTCTGTAGTTAATGTCTTCCCGTTGGCTGTGTTCCCAACTAGCTTATCTACAGTTGCTGCTTCCAGAGCTCACCTTACTAGGTAAAATGATGAGAAAATGTGGTTAGGGCATTTTAAAGTATTTTCTCTCCCCTTCTAAGTAATAGTGCCGTTCCATCTTACCCTATGACAGCTTCTTGGAGAGCTGCTGCTGACACACAATCTTCATACGTGTCCAGACAGACAAGTTCAATATCACCAGTTTCAGTTTAAATTGTTTCTAGGTGAATAATGTGTTTGAGAATCGTACTTATTTTTTTTATTGCTAGAGAGTATGTGGTTCAATGAAGAGAGAGAGAGAGAGAGAGAGAGCACCCCCAGGGAGGTACAGTCTCGCCCAATCCTCTCCTCTCCATTTCTCATCCCACCCATTTGGGGGATGCACATGCTCCCCAGAGTTTTTCAAACCACCAGGCAGGTACGCAGACCACAGTCGGCTGCTTGGGATCCATGCACAGGTCTCACCCATCTTGTTTATTTATTATTATTTTTTGAGAGGTTTTTGCTATAGGGCGTGTGCTCGCCAGGAAGACAGAGAGAGACAGAAAGATAGAAAGCGAGAAATCACCCCCCAGGGGGGATGGCCACGCCGCAGTCCCTTCTCCTCCACTCTCCTCTCGGGATCTTGGGTACGCACGCACATGCACCTGGCATGAGTTTTAAGCCACCGGGTCCAGGACACGAACCGTGGTCGACTACGTGGGAGTCCAGAGACATAACCATTACGCTAACTGCTGGTCCCACCCATCTTATTTTTGATGCCGTATTTCCAGCTGGTTGTGGGACCTCTCGGGAAGTCATTTAGCCAGCTGGGCTCAGCAGCGACCTGCCAACTGTTCAGGACAGGAGTGAACATTAACCGACCCAGTGGGCGTGGCCGTGGTGCACAGCAGACACTGGCGCTTGCTGACAGCGGATCGGCTTTCCTGACGCCTGACGAGGACAGGAGCACACGACAACCGCAGAACCACTCAAGGAGCTTTGGCAGATTTGCAGCTCACAGTCACAAAGAGTATTAAACACAAGAAGGAACCTGGAATCTCTCCAAGTACCAGGCAAAACAAAGCAAAGCAATTGTCAAGCGAAGTCAGACATCATGCAGAATATGCCCTAACAAAAGAGATCTTGGGAGACCTGCTCAAAGAACACGTAAGTCTTTGATAATGCTTGTCAGCACTCGTTAGGCCAGAATGTATGTGTTAACATGTTCCTGATGGAAGGTTCGCGTCAATGAGATCAGGAGAAACCTATCGAGGGTGCTCTGAGAAAGTCAGTTACGCTGCACCAACTCCTCCTCCGACTTCCAGTAGACCCAGCACCTCGGGGACCGCCGGGTGAGGGACCCAAAGTCAGAGCCTTTAGCTAAGCTGCCCCTGGACTCCGGACACTGATACTATGTATGATAATAAATGTTTCATACCGCTAAGTTCTAAAGCAATTCATTACAGAGTAAGAGGCGATTCATACAGTGCAATTAGGATGACAATTCAGCAAAGCTGCAAGTGCAAGAGGAAAGGCCTCTCACCCAGAGTAAAGCACCGTGCTCCGGGCCACACAGCAAGGTCGGCCCTCCTCCCCCTCGCGTTGTCTTTGCTGTCGGGCAAGTGTGCTCACTGGAGAGAGACGGATCCCCCAGGGGATGGCCACGCCCAGTCCCTTCTCCATTCTCCTCTTGGGATTTTGGGCACACGTGTGCATGCATCTGGCATGATTTTCAAGCCACCAGGTCTGGGACTCAACCTGCAGTTGGCCGTGAAGGATCCAGCCACTGTAACCTCCATGCAACCTGCTGGTGCCTTTACAAACCCTTTTTTAAAGTTTAGTTTATTTATTTATTTCTTCCACAAGCAAGATAGAGAAAGCAAGAGGGTCTTCGCACCACTTTACCTCCCAGCCCCGGTAAACCCTCTAACGGGGTTGGCACCAACCGTGAGAAGGTCAAGCTGCCACTCCCTTCACTATCTGTAGACCCTGACCGGCCCTCGACACGCTCGAGTCCAACTTCTTTTTGCAGTTAAGACGGTCCTTGCTCACGCAGAAATCAATAAAGAGGCTGCACGGTGTGGTTTCCTCTGGGTCCCATCCATGGCTGATGATGGAGGGTCTTGAGCTCCTAAATCTCTGGAGATGGCTGAGAGATGATTAAGATAAGAGCTTTCCAGAGGGACCTTCCTTTTTTTCTCTGTATGTTTTTATTGGGTTTTACTGAAAGATGAAACAAACAAAAATTTAAATTGAAAGCAAATAAAATGGCAATTTATAAGAAGTCGGGGGTGAAAGAAGAGAGAATTTGAAAATATTAAATCATGTATTAACACCTTCACGGGACCAGCAGTTGGCGTCATGGATGTGTTGTTGAACTCCCATGTAGTTAACAGCGGTTTGAGTCCCGGACCTGGTGGCTTAAACTCACGCCGGGCACGTGTGCCCAGAATCCTGAGAGGAGAATGGAGGAGAAGGGATTGTGGTGTGGCCATCCCCCTGGGGGGTGATTTCTCACTTTCTGTCTCTCTGTCTCTCACTGTCTCTCTGGCTAGGGCACTCGCACTGCAGCAAAAACCTCTAAAACAAACAAACAAACAAACAAACCCTTCACTTTCTCTTACCCTTTTGGAACCGGTTTCTCTTTCTGATTAAACTTTTACTCAGACTCTCTGTTGTTTGAGTGGCTTAAATCACTCTACAATGTTTTCTTCTTGGCAACAAAGTATGTTTATGTCATTTAAACTCTCGTCTGTCCAGGTCGTGTTAAAACTTGTTATGCTTTGCTAACACCTAGTTAAGTAAGTACGTTTTTAGACGGTGGGCCATTGACTTAAGCCACATTCGCCTGGATATTTACCTGATAGCAACAATTTTGTTATCTATTCAACAAGTTAATGGAGGTGGGTAAATTTTCTTTTTGCAGGAATATGGACCAAACATATGTTTAACGATTTGGGGGACTAGCTGGGATATGCAGTGGCTTTGAGATGGCAACTGAGAATAAGACAGATGTCCAATTACTAACATCAACAGTTGGGAGCCAGGCGAGGGTATATTCTGTTTCTTCAAACTACACATGATACATTTTGTTACTTGGGCATGAAGGATAGACATCAGATCCTTGGGCCCACTAGTTTGTTTGTTTATTTTTTGTGGAGAGGTTTTGGCTATAGGGCACGTGTGCTAGCCAGAAAGACAGAGAGAGACAGATAGAAAGTGAGAAATCACCTCCCAGGGGGGATGGCCACGCCGCAATCCCCTCTCCTCCATTCTCCTCTCGGGATCTTAGGCATGCACACACATTCGCCCAGCGTGAATTTAAGCCACCAGGTCTGGGACTCGAACTGTGGTCGACTATGTGGAAGTCCAGCAACATAGTCATTACACCCACTCCTGGTCCCCCATTCATTTTTTTTAAACAATTAATTTTATTTATTCAATAATTGATTTTTTTAATCTGACCAGAGACAGAGAGAAAGAGAAGGAAAGTGAGGAAGCAAGCCACCAGGTCCTGGACTCGAACTGTGGTCGTCCATGTGGGAGTGTCCAGCTCCTTAAGCACCATGCACCTGTTGCCACCCGCTGCCCCCTGCCCCATTAGTTTTTAAAACAAGCTGAAAAGTAATCAGGGTGCTGTTCTGGGACCTTAGAATATGCAGAGAAGCTGATGATGTCTTTCTGCATTCCCTTACTCTTCTGTTTCTATTAGTCTTTTCATTTATTTATTATTAGTAGTATTTAATTTGGTATAGGGCCTCTGTGCTCACGAGAGAGAGGAAGAGAGAGAGAGATAGAGAGAGAGAGAGAGAGAGAAAGTGAGAAAGCAAGCCTCCAGCTCCAGTGGCCAGCCACGTGGGAGTCCAGCTCCTTAACCACAGCGCCTCCTGCTGGCCCTGTATTGGTCTTTTCAACTTTAGCAAGCCTATTCATTAATTTCTAAAAAATTTCATTTTTAATTATAAAAAAAAAGTCCAAAAATAACATAACAGATACTTGCTTAGGTAGCATCAAGATTGAACAAATCTTAAAATTTAGATTCTGGTTTTTGGAGACAAAAAATAATGTAGCACAGGAAACTTAATGGAGCAACGTCAAGGCTCTAGCCCTGCGGTGAGTATGCCCCAGGGTTGCGTCCAGTTGCCCACACCCTTGTGTAGTCTCTTCTTTTGGTTGACAGAAATAGTGACTTTTTTATAATCCACATAATGTGGCAAAGATAATGCCTATTTTTTTTTAGTAGTTTTTTTTTTTCTTTTTCTTTGTAAGCTGCTTGACATATTCCTTATTAAATCATGGGCCTAGGGATTGTTTTTTTTTATTTGAGAGGTTTTTGCTATAAGGTACGTGTGCTCGCTAGAAAGAGAGAGACAGAGAGACAGAAAGCGAGAAATCACCCCTCAGGGGGGATGGCCACACCACAATCCCTTCTCCTCCATTCTTCTCTTGGAATCTTGGGCATGCATGAGATGCGCCCAGCATGACTTTAAGCCACCAGGTCCAGGACTCGAACCGCAGCTGACTACGTGAAAGTCCAGTGACATAGTCATTACGCTAACTGCTGGTCCCCAAAGATGATGTCTTTATAATGTTCTTTGATTAAGTCACATTATGGGAAAAGTCTAATAGTTTGTGTAAATAAAGTTAAAATTTCTAATGAATGGACAGTTTTTGTTTGTTTTGTTTGTTTTAGAGATTTTTGCTATAAAGCATGTCACTTGCCGGAGAGACAGAAAATGAGAAATCATTCCTCAGTGAGAAATGGCCATCTGCAATTCCTTCTCCATTCTCCTCTCAGGATCTTGAACATGCACACACAAACATCCAGAGTGAGTTATAAGCTGCCAGGTCTGGGACTTGAACCGCTGCTGACTGTACGGGAATCCAGCAACATAACCATTATATATCTGCTGGTCCCTCTAACGAATGGAGTTTAAGTTTACTGAATGGGAGATTATACTGTTTGGACATAATCTACTCAGGTAGCTTTTTTTTTTGAGAGAGAGATTTTTGCTATAGAGTGCATATGCTCACCAGAGAGGCGGAGGGAAGAGAGTAAGAGAGACAGAAAGCGAGAAATCACACCCCAGGGGGGATGGCCACACCCCAATCCCTTCTTCATTCTTTTCTCAGGGTCTCGGTAGCACACACACGTGCCTGACTTGAGGTCCAAGCCGCTGGGTCTGGGACTCCAACTATGGTCGACTACTTGGGAGTCCAGTGATGTAACCATAAGGCCACCTGCTGGTCCCCAGATAGCTTTGTAAGAGAGGAGATCAAAGATGTACACAACTACAATCTCCCTTAGTGCTGGCATTGAAAAATGGCCGCCGTGAAGTCTACAGCTAGCAACTCCAGGAAGCAAGATGCGAAACTTCCTCGGGCCCCGCCTCCAGAAGGGAACACAGTGTGGAGGGCACTGATTTCTGCTTCTGAGGCCCTGACTGGGGAACCCAGCAAAGCCATGCCTAGACTACAGACTTACAGAAACTGGGTGAATGAATGCTGGTGGTTGTGAACTGTCATTATCCAGTAAGTCGTCATTTGTTATTCAGGGGTTGAAAAGTAAGCCATGCTCTAATCTCATTCTTCTATCATAACCAGAGGGCACCACATGAAATGATGCCAGACATTGTTGGAAGAAAGAGAAACGGAAACATGAGCTCTCATTTCACACCCATGAAATTGACAAAGATTAAAATGCCTGACAATCCAAATATTGGAGTAATGAGAAGTTTCAAAGATCGGAAGTAGGAATGAAAATGGTGCCATCATTTTGGAGAGACATTTTGCTATAGAGTGCGTGCGCTTGCCAGAGAGACAGAGAGACAGAGAGACAGAAAGCGAGAAATCACCTCCCAGGGGGGATGGCCACGCCGCAATTCCTTCTCCTCCATTCTCCTCTCGGGATCTCAGGCATGCACGCACACGCGCCTGGCGTGAGTTTAAGCCGCCGGGTCTGGGACTCGAACTGTGGTCGACTACATGGGAGTCCAGCGACATAGTCTAGCAACTACGTGGGAGTCTAGCGACACAGTCTTTACACCAACTGCTGGTCCCATAATTTTGGAGAGACATTTTATAATGCCTAAGTGGCCTAACAATTACACTTCTAATGTGTTTTTATACTTTTACTGAGTACATTCTACATAGGCTTTAATATGTATTGTACAATAACAACATTTAGTTTTTAGAGCGTGGGCACTGGATGAAGAGACAGAGGGGGGAAATGAGAGGATGGCCATGCTGCAAGCCCTTCCCCCCACTCTCCTCCTGGGGTTTGGGCATGCGTGCACAAGTGCCTGGTGTGATTTTCAAGCTGTCGGGTCTGAAACTCGGAACGTGGTCACTTGGGAGTCCAGCATCTTCATTTCCACGGCACCTGCTGGCCCTTATGTTAGGTATTTTTACACCATAAATTTACATAAAATGCAGATTTTTTGCGACTTTATCTATTTATCTAGTTGTTGGTAAATAGTAGAACAACAGAAATTAATTTTCCATGATGCTGGAGGCTGGCAAGTGTAAAGATGAAGGTGTTAGCAGATTTGGTTTCTGTCAGGGCCTTTCTGGTTCACTGTTGGCAATTTCAGCTGTGTCTTCACTTCACATTATCAAGATTTATCAGTTTTGATGCTTATAGATTATTCTTTTCACTCAGTAACATACTGTGCTATGATTCTGCCGTTTATCCCTCCCCTAAACTATATTGGGGTGAACACACTAGTTTTCATCTGGGGGACAGTCTCTCTAGGGTGAATATTAGAAGAGAAATCACTGGGTCACACAATCATTATAACACTTCTCTCCAAAATGTCTACACCAATTTTCTTCCTACTTTCAATATGTGAAAATCTCTCTGACCCTAACATTTGTGGTAGTCAGAGATTTCATTTTTGTCAGTTTTATGGGAATGAAATGGTATTCCATTATCTTTTTTTTTTTTGAGAGGTTTTTGCTATAGGGCGTGTGCACTCACCAGAGAGAGAGACAGAGAGACAGAAAGTGAGAAATCCCCCCAAGGGGGGATGGCCATGCCGCAATCCCTTCTCCTCCATTCTCTTCTCGGGATCTTGCATACGCGCCTAGTGTGAGTTTAAGCCACCAGGTCCAGGGCTCGAACCGCGGTCGACTACGTGGGAGTCCAGCGACATAGCCATTATGCTAACTGTTGGTCCCAGTAATTTGCACTCCCCTAATCCTGCTGAGGCTAAGCGTCCTCTCATGTGGTCTTGGTCATTCTGGTTTCTCCTTTGCTGAATTGCCTGCTCTTCTCTTTTCCCCACTTCCTATAGGGGAGGTATTATCTCCTTATTGACGTGTAGGAGAGAGTTACATGTTCTGCTTATTAGAGATCCACCAGCTGTAGGCACTGCAAATGCCTTATTCCAGTCAGGTCTCTTTTAAAAAATAATTTATGATGAACCTTGATCTCCTCAATTGCAAACTGTGAACTATGCCCTCTAAGTCACAGATAAGGGGACATATACCAAGACTCCTGTCCAGTGCCAGGGACAGTTTAGGTGTTCAGCAGCTGTGAATTTTCCTCCATCTGTCTTTTAAAGAATTTCAAGACCTACTAATGGGTGATAACTAAGAGAAGGGGCTCCGGAGCTGGACTGAGGGCTTAGTGAATCCCAGCACTTGCTAGCCCTGTGATCTTCAACTACCTTAAGCTAAGCCTCAATTTGCTTATCTGTAGAACAGACTAGAATATAGCAGCCTCTCTGTAGGAGAAATACTAATTGCAAGGAGAATGTGAAAATGAATAAAATAAATGAGAGATCACTCCTAGCTGAGAACTGATGAGATTCAAGGAAGGCTTCACCAAGGAAATGCCATTTAAATGTAGCTTTGGAGGGGCTGGCCCCTTAGCCTAATGGTTTAAGGAGCTGGATTCCACACGGCCAAGTGTTGTTTGAATCACACTCCTTGCAACTGAAAAACATGCCAAATACATGGGTATACATGCCCCAAATCCTGATGGGACAGAAACATGGAAAGGATTGCGTATGGTCATGCACCATGGAGGGCGCCTTCTCCATCTCTCTGGTGAATGCACATGCCCTCTGGCAACTAAAAAAAAATGCAACTTGGAGGAAGGCTGAGTAGAATATAAATAGTCAGGACTAGAGGAGAGGAGAAGGAACTTTTTGTAAATGAAATGAAACAACCTAGAGGTATGAAGCACACAGACAAGAAAACAAAAAGCTTGGTATCCCAGGTGTGCAAAAGTGTGGGAGAACATGACAGTTCTGCCCCTTAGCCTGGTCAGCCTCAAGCACACCAGCACGCCCAGGAGCGCCCAGGGTCCAATGGGCTGGAGGACTGGAAAAGGGGACTGCAGCGTGGCCAGATCCTGGGAGAGGGCGTCCCTCTCTCACTTCATGTGCACATACGTGTCTCTACCGTAAATAAGGGAAAGGGACCAGCAGATGGCTAATGGTTATGCTGCTCGACTCTCACATAATCAACTGTGGCTCGAGTTCCAGACCTGGTGACTTAACACTCATGATGAACAAGTGTGCGTGCGTGCCCCAGGTCCTAAGAGGTAAATGGAGGAGAAGGGATTGTGGTGTGGCCACCCCCCCAGGGGGAGGTAATTGGTAACTTCTCACTTCTGTCTCTCTGTCTCTCTGGCTAGCACATGTGTTCTATAGCAAAAATCTCTCTCTAAAATATAAATTGTGAGTGTTGCATAATGCGAGAGGGAGGTGCTGCAGACAAGCTGGAAAAGAATGTTGTGAAGACCAGATCAAGGAAGCGTGACACTTTTGATGCCAGACAGTGACAAAGAACATCAATCTCTGAAGATATCAAAGTACGTGTTGCACCAAGGGGTGTTCCATGCCCTGAGAAGGACCCTCCCTGTCTAGCCATGGCCTGCTTTTGGCAATGGAATGGCGTTGCCACACGGGTCAGTGACTGAGCTGCTCTGTCTGGGAGACAGTGACTGTGGCTAACACAAGTAATCCCGCAGGGTGTCCAGACCCACAGGTGCCAGGTCTGCAGCTGTGAGATCTAGCTCGAGGCTGCTTATATCTCTTCCAGAGATCAGCAAAGGAGGGGTCCCCCCACCCCCCGCCCATTAGATGGAATCAAACGTGACCCTAAATTTGACACACAAGACCAGGAATACACACACTTCTCTCATAGGCTTTCCTTCTGGGCCCAGATAACAGTGTCAGACATTCCTTAAAATGTTGGATGGGGACCAGCAGTTAGCATAATGGCTCTGTCGCTGGACTCCCATGTACTCGACTGTGGTTCGTGTCCCAGACCCGGTGGCTTAAACTTATGCCGGGCGCGTGTGCGTGCGTGCCCAAGATCCAGAGAGGAGAATGGAGGAGAAGGGATTGTGGCGTGGCCATCCCCCCTGGGGGGTGATTTCTCGCTTTCTGTCTCTCTGCCTCTCTGTGTCTTTCTGGCAAGTGCACATGCCCTAGAGCAAAAACCTCTCAAAAAAAAAAAGGTTGGATGAAATACATTTCCTTTAGGAAGTTTTGTTTTGGACACAATGTGCATCACATATTTTTCAAATCATAACTTCTTTATCTGTCTGCTCTTCCCCCTTCTTTTTTTTTTTTTTTTTACATAGACTTTGATTATACCAAATATATTGAATTTATACTTTTTTTTTGTATTTTTTGTCTAGATTTGTTTTTCCAGTTTACCATCATATGGCCATTAACCTTAAAAGAAAGGCTTTGATCCTACATTCGTGTATTTATGTATGTCAATGGAATATTTCAAAGTCTATTCATTTACTCCCAAGAGAACTGACCTTTGGGGAAATCGTAGGCACAACTGCAAAACTCTGTGTCCTAAAGCTGAGTCTGAGGCTAGATGCGCCCCACGCCTAAGCACCTTCCAGGCTTGAGCTTGGGGAAGTGCTTTTGCTCAATAGGAAGCCATGCGCGGTTGTTAGAGAACCCAGAAATGAGTCATGCCACAAGAACTGTGCATCTCTCGACCTGCATCCTCCCCTCAACTTCAAACAACAATCCCCACGATGTTTCTGAAGGAAAAGCAGAGCGTTCACCACAAAGTTGTCATACGCTGTCCTTGGTTCAAATCATGCTGCTGGTGCCGACGTCCTGTGACCCCAGAAAAAACGGAAGTGATCTCTGTGGGGCCAGCGCTTCATTTTCTACCAGGTGCTTTTGTTTGCTTTTTGAAGCTGCTGGGTCCGGGACTTGAGCCACACAATCGTCCATGTGGATACCCTTGTTTGTTTGCTTTCAGTTTATTCGTTTTATTTATGATAGAGAATTATAATAAGCACATGAGAGAGAGAGAGTCTACCTACCACCACCGCCTTTTCTAGCCGTACAGCGCCTCCTGGGCCCACATGCACGGACCTGCCGTGTTTTTAAGCAACCCAGAGATCTGAACCCGTGGACCAAGTGGTCTCCAGCACTATAGTTCCTTTTGCTTTTCTCTGTGCCACAGGCTGGGCCATACCAGGTGCTTTGTAGTGTCTAAAAGAGTACGTGAATGGTGAATATGTGCACTGTTGTTCATTTGGTTTTGAAAACCATGTCTTAAGTGTTTCAATCTTTTTCTCATTTTAATCTAACTGGTAGAAGGATCCGACACTGAAACAAGGTTATCATAATAAAAGATTTTTTTTATCTGAGACTTTAAACACAAAATGAGGGCCAACCCATACCTACTGGCTCAGGAGGCCGGATCCCATGTGGCCTCTCAGGTTGGAGTCCCAGCCGTGGTGGTTTGAAAACCATGCCAGGGGCCTGTGCTTGTGTGCCCCAAATCCCAACAGGATGGCCAAAAGAAGAGGAGACTGCAGCCTGACTACGCCCCCTAGAGGATGCTTTCTTGCTTTAGTTGTCTGTCTTTGGTGAGTGAACACACCTTCCGGCAACAAATGAAACAAACAAACAAACAAAAAACAAGAAACAAAAAATGAGCTATTGATCAAAACACCACATGCTCCATGCTCATTTAAGTCAGAAAATAAAGAATATAAAGTATGTGACTGGGAACAGCAGTTAGCGTCATGGCTATGTCGCTGGACTCCCATGTAGTCCCGGACCTGGTGGCTTAAACTCACACCGGGCGCGTTTGCGTGCGTGCCCAAGATCCTGAGAGGAGAATGGAGGAGAAGGGATTGTGGTGTTGCCATCCCCCCGGGGGGGGGGGTGATTTCTTGCTTTCTGTCTCTCTGTCTCTCTCTGTCTTTCTGGCGAGCGCATGCGCCCTATAGCAAAAAAAACCTCTCCAAATAAAAAAAAAATAGTATGTGACTTAAGAGTTCATAGTGAGGTTATGGGTTTTTTAGAGTAGTTTGTAGCAAAACAGAAGGTGAGGTACAGAGATTTCCCAGATATTTCCAGCTTTTCTACCATCCACATCCTCCACCCAAGTGGTGCATGTGTTAGAACCGATGACCCTACAATGCAGCATCTAAACCCACAGCTCGCATTTGGGCTCACTCTCGGCACTGCGGACCTCCTCCTGGCTCGTTCTATGGGTCTGGCATGTGCCCACCCTCACGGCATCGTGCAGAACAGTCTCACTGCCCTAGAAATGCACCTGCCTATCCTCTTCCTCTGCCCTCGCCACTGGCAAACGTTACTTTTTCTTGGTTCGTTTTTTGCTGTCTCCCGAGTTTGACATTTTCCAGAATGGCCTTTAGTTATGATCATACGGAATATAGCCTTGTCATACTGGCTTCTTTCACTTGGTAACACATATTCGAGTTTCCTCCACGTCTTTTCATGGCTTAATAGCTCATTTCTTTTTAGCACTGAATAATATTTCATTGTCTAGATGTACCACAGTTTATTTAACCGTTCACATATTAAACGACATCTTCCAGGATTTAGCAATTATGAATAAAGCTTCTGTAAATATCTACGTGAAGGTTTTATGTAGACTTAAATTTTCAGCTCCTTTGGGTAAACACCAAGAGCATAATTGTTGGGGCATGTGATAAAAGTGTCTAGCGTAAGAAGCTGCCGAACTGCCTTCCAGAGTAGCTACACGATTTTGTGACTGACCAAGCAACGAATGAGTTTTATTGCCCACATCCTTAAAAGTATTTGCTGTTGCCAATGTTCTGGGATCTGACCGTTCTAATAAGTGTATAGTGATGTATAGTGATGGTAGCTATTTTAATTCTTCACCCAAGACTTTTTAACTGTGCTTTCTACTTAGAAGATTTTATCCTTATTTTACAAAATAGAAAATGGGCCTCTGAGAAGTTACTTGAGTTCTGGCAGGACAGGTACGATGGTGGTTCTAATGAGAGTCAAGTCTTGTGACTCTTTTTTATTTATTTATTTTTTTGTGAGAGTTTTTCGCTATAGGGCACGTGCGTTCTCCAGACAGAGAGAGACAGAGAGACAGAAAGCGAGAAATCACCCCCCAGGGGGGATGGTCACGCCGCAATCCCTTCTCCTCTCGGGATCTTGGGCACGCACGCACACGCGCCCGGTGTGAGTTCTAAGCCACCAGGTCCAGGACGCGAACCGCGGTCTACTACGTGGGAATCCAGCGACATAGCCATTACGCTAACTGCTGGTTCCAAGTCTTGTGACTCTTTATCATCTACATTTATTTGTCAAATCATGATTCACAAATGACTCTTAAAATGCTATTTTCCATCAAGAGTTTTTTTTTTTATCTTTGTTAATGAATTAAATGAGACAATTTTTGTGTTCCTATCCTATCAATTTGCTGTAATTTTCCCAAGTAACTGCTCCAGATGGCATGCCAGGGACCAGAACGCAGGGCAGTAAATGCTTGTAGGATATAATGACATCTCTAATAATACTTTCTTCTTGCTAACATGGCCAACCGTTTTCTTTTGAATACCATCTAATTAACTAAGATGAGAGCTGCCTGTAGGAAAATTCCTATTTTCCCTTCAGAATTAGGTCTCTCTCTCTCTCTCTCTCATACTCACCAGAGAGAAAGTGAAACAGGAAGAGAGGGAAAAGGAGAAAGCAACTCTTTTGGGGCACGATCATACTCCAGTTCCTTCTCCATTTCCTCATCCTGTCAGGATTTGGGGCACACATACATGTACCAAGAGCATACTTCAAGCCACACAGGCTCCTATGTGAATAGCACAGTCAGCCACATGGGACCTGGACCCCTTCATTACTAGGCTATGGGGCTGACTCAGGGTCTTTTAACATAGCCTCGGGGGCCAGCAGATGGCGTAGCAGTTCCCACTAGACTCCCACATGGTTCACCACAGTTTGAGTGTCAGACCTGGTGGCTTGAAAATCATGCCAGGCACACATGTACACATGCCCAAGATCCCAGGAGGAGACTGGAAGAGAATGGATTATGGTGTAGCCATCCTCACCTCCACGCCCCAGGGATGATTTCTCACTTTCCTTTTCGCTGTCTCTGTCTCTCCAGCAAACGCATGTGCCCTAAGGCAAAAAAAAAAAAACTCTTAAAAAATATATATGTATATATAGACTTTGGCACCTGAAAAACTTGGGGGGGACCAGCAGTTAGCGTAATGGCTATGTCGCTGGACTCCCATGTAGTTGACCGCGGTTCGCATCCCGGACCCGGTGGCTTAAACTCACGCTGGGCACATGTGCGTGTGTGCCCAAGATCCCGATAGGAGAATGGAGGAGAAGGGATTGCGGCGTGACCATCCCCCCTGAGGGGTGATTTCTCGCTTTCTGTCTCTATGTCTCTCTCTGTCTGGTGAGCGCACGCACCCTATAGTGAAAAACCTCTCAAAAAAAAAAAAAAAACTTGGGCAGAAACATAGCTCACACTAGTGAGCAATTTGGCTTTGTTGGTTAAACACACACACACACACACACACACACACACACTTCTGATCAAGCTTATTTAAAATTAAGCACAAATTATGCTTCAAGCGTGCATTTCATGGCAGTGTTTGGGCAGAATAACTTCACAAGCTGAATCGCTGATGCTGTGCATTGCTGCTCCAGGTGGTACAAAGTAAACATTTGGGACCAGAGATGCTTTCTTCTCCTGTTTTGCTTTGTTTTATTCCTTTAATCTAAGCCTTAAGGATTCAGTTAAGCACAAGACTCTGTTTAGGAAATCGGCTTCGGTCGGTGGTGGTGCAGCTGAAAGCACACGGCGGTCCCGGACCGTCCCGAGGGTGCCACGGGAGTGCGCGATGGGGCCTTGCTGTGACTGCACGCTCTCTCCTTCTCTCTTGGAAGAGGCAAATCACATGAATAATAGTAATAAGCAGGTCTCTACTCAGCTGTGGTTGGTAGGGATGTCCCTGTGGTCACCGACTGGTACAGTGACTCCACCAGGGCCAGAGCTGCAGGACTTCGATTAGCACATGCAAGACCTCCCTGTAACTTTCTCCCCTTTCCGTGAAATCCCACACTCTTAACGTCATGCCGTTAGAAAAAAGAAAAGGGGTTCATTTTTGATGAAAAGAGGTTTGTTTTTGGTATGATCAACAAAGAAGGGAAATGGAGCCCACTGGCTCTTCCCTGGTCCCCGCCCTGGGCCGCTGGTGCACACGCACAGTTGACAGAGGAGCCGTGGCAGATGGGATGCTAGCAACCATTTCTGGAACATGACATGGTGCGCACAGGCCCACCTTCAGGTTCTCGGCTGCTTACTCGGTGAAAGTTGCTGAGCATTGGGGAAGGAGCAAAGTGCCCGCAGCAGCAGCCTCACTGGACCACAGGTCTTTCAGAGACGACCTCCTCTCCCCACCCTCTGGAGGATAAAACAAAATGGTTATGCTTGGAATGCGGCTTAAACTGAGTCCTACTCAAAAAATGAAACACTACGTTTAGATAAAAAGAAAATCTCATGTGGATAAAAGTGCTCTCTCTCTCAGATTGCTCCCTCTCCTGCCTCCTCCCTAAGACAGCGCAGAAGGTGGGGTGGAGAAAAGGGTACTCTGGTCGGCTCTTGGGTTGGGTTTGGGGCGTGGTCTATAACACCTGTGGGCCCCCAGGGCGCTCGCTGGTGTTTGATCAGCTGCTGGTCGGGACTAATGAGTGTATGTGTCGTTTTTCTAGCAATGCCACTAGGCTGCACCTGGCAGCTCAGACTGGCTCAGGCCCTCTCCTCTGCCTGCAGCTGAGTCTGCCTCTCTCCCACGGGGTCGACCGGCTATGCAGTCTGCCCTAGCCTCTGCCAGGGTTCCTTACCTGATCCTCGCAGCCCGTGGGCCTCCGCTGCCCCAATACAAGTGTCCCTACCTCAAGCAAAACGAAAATAGTTCGGGAAGCACTTTGGAAGGCATCTCTCCGCTTGACCACAGTGGACTTGGCCTGTTTGGGAAGTGTCTTCTCCGAGACTGGATAGGCAGGGAGACAGGAGTCCATGAGCTCAGCCTCCATAATGAGCTTCACGAGAAGAGTCAGGGCGTCTGGCCAGCTTCTCCCCTCTCACTCCCTTTTACGTAATTATCTCGGGGCCATTTTCCCTCCTACTCTGGTCTTTACCTGTAACTCTGCGCTTCAACGACACTATCATGCTCAAGAAAAAGAAGGATTTAGCTAATCTTTTTAAATCATCTTATGGCAAAAGCTTTTGTTTCGCTCACTTAAATTTAAAGCACTTTAACGTACAGTATGTTTCTAATGTTTTCTAAAGTTTTCAATGTTTGTGCTCCATTTAAGCTAAGTTAGTTTAAATGACAGGAACTGAGTATTACTGTCCCTTTTCTGTTGTTACTTATTTCTAATGTGTCCCTTTTAAAGACATCTTAATCCCCTTCTCTCCAGTGGAGGGGCGCCAGAGTGCACTGGAATGAAGGCCATAGGAAAGTCCTAAGTAAAACTTTTAAATCACATACATGATGGTGAAATTATGTCCCCCATCGTACTTATGTCGCTTCACTTCCTCAGATCTTTAACAAAACAGGTACAATTTTCGATACTATTCTGTTCATGGGGAAACGAAACGTTACCTGAGCAGGTTTCAAGCTGTGTCCGACGGGCTCTTTCCTGCGTTAGATGCAGCTTCAGCTGAAGGCGGGGCGCTAGGTGTAGAGCAAGAGCCAAGAGCAGAGGCCAGAAAGGAGCCGTGGCAATGGCATTGCTGTGGACTTCCTAGTCGGAAAACCGGACAGAGACAAATGTGGCCCTATTGTTGCTGTGTTGGGGGGATCTTAGGTTCCCGATCAATCGAGTAAATGCTGAACAGAGAGCTGCTAAAGACACACGCCTTCAGTGAGTGAAGACCAGCTCACCTGGATAAAATAGAATCAGCAAATGACTTCGTTAAGGATGGAGGAAGCCAGAAGCGCATCCACCGAGTCTCTGAGATCATCTGACGTTCATAAATCACTCCAGTTTCTTGTGAAGAGACGGAGAAAAGATTCTGTTGTTTTGACTTACGAATGCCATACTGTCTACCAAGTCACCTCTACTCGGATGGATGTCGTGTGCTTTGAGCTCAGAGAATTTACAGCTTGATGGGTTATTACCTCGATGACTAAATCATTCAAGCCTGCTGCACTTAAGCTTATAAATATCTTGACATGATTTCAGTTGCAGAATTTACTCTGTGGAGATATCACTTCCCTATTATGTTCATTTGATTTTATAAAGAAATGATCAGCGTATCTGCTGGGAGAAGAATGGGCAAATCCCTGGGCAGGGTGAGGAGGCCACTGTTGAGGGTGAGGGTGCTAGAACCTGAGGGGGTGGGCAGAACGTTCTCAGAGAGGGTAGCCTGTTGTGGGGTGTCTGAGCCAGGCTGAAGAGGAGAGCACCTGTCCCACCTGGGGAGTCAGTGCCCAGAGGGCATCGGGAGGGGATCCACGAAGGGAGACAGAAATGGCCTCCAAGCCTTGGAGTGTTGAGCCCTAGTGTGAGCATCTGTATGAGAGAGTGGCTATTTACACACCGTGGAAATCGAGCAGTACGTAAACAGGGTAGGCTAATGGGAGACAGACTTCTCATGGTGGAAGAGGGGAAATGCACCCAGTGGTATTGGATTGGAATTGATAGCTTCAGTATGAACATATAGGTTTTTAATATATGGAGAGAGAGACATACAGATAGATGTA
>NW_006160139.1:520209-547932 GCF_000334495.1 Tupaia belangeri chinensis | reverse complement strand
CTGCTCTGCCCACTGACAGGGTATGTGCTATGTGAGGTCCCAGTAACAGTAAGAGCAATACCTAACACCCAGATCCGGTTTCTCAATATCATTCTCCTTAAAAGAGAACAGGTTCCTGGTAGAGCTGACTCCAGGGCTGGGCAGGGGAAGTAGAAGATGAGACAGAAACATCTTTTGGTGTCAGACACTAAGGAAGACCCCAGAGAATGATGGGGACATGTCAAAGTGACACAATTTCAACTTGAAGGGGTCCCCAATGGCCAAATTGGGGACAATTTACATTATAAAATAAATAATACTGTGGATGGATTATGACCTATTGAATAAGATAGAAAACCATGAATCCATATTAATATCAATAAATTATAAGTTTTATGAGAAATGGGATATTTTTTCTCAAAGTACCTCTGCGCAAATATTTACTGGTTACATGAAACTTTAAGGGACAAACCACAGTGATGAGCACTACCAGGAGTAGGGCAGTGAAGACAGTGTATGCCAACAGCCCACTTAGAAGGCATGGCTTCACCTCTGTGACGGTTGGGTCAGAGACACATGAGGAAACGGACAATCCTAAACTGCGGGAGTCTACAAAATAACCCTCCCGCAATTTTCAAAAGCTCAAAGGTCATGAGAGTTAAGGAAATCTGAGGGACAGTTTCAAGATTAAGGAGAACAAATAACACTACAACTAAATCCAACACGAGGTTCAGAATAGGATCTATTTGCTATCAAAGCCATTATTGGGACAATTAGCGAGATGGGGGGAACTGAGGATTGGATGACAGTTATGTATCAACGTTAACTTTCTGACTTTCAGTGGTTAAATTGTGGCCATGCAAGACAATGTCCTTGTTTGTAGCGTCAACCTAAATGACAACGTAGAGAAAAATGAAATTTTCTAGACACAAATGAGTTTATTAGGGAGTGGGCAGGGAACTCAGGCTAAGACAAGACACAGGTGAATCCAGGGGGAAAAGGAAGGAGAGGGGTTTGAATGGGAAAATGAGGAAGGTCATGGAAGTGGTTTCAAAATAGTTTTCCTTGGCTGTAAGGATCAATAACAAAGGTGGCTTCAGCCCAAAGCTGAATAGGCAGCTGCTGAGCAGGCATCCTCAATAAAAGTCTTTTTGCGCAAGGTTGCCGTGGCCTTGGTACAAGGTCGCCATTTTGGCAGAGATGTTGGCGGTAGTTCCTATTCTCAGTAATTGTGTGAGTGCTCTTCCTTCGTGGCCTGCCCCTGGCTCCATTTCTCAGGGTTTGACACAAGTGACTTCGTTTTGATCCTGACAACGTTCACAGTAGGAACCGTACACTAGACTATTCTGCAGTTGTGGGGTAGGGTGTCAGGTTACTAACTTTCTCTCCATGACCCATAAAAAGGTTTTGCTACTGAAAACTTTCCTGTGGAAAAAAAAATCTTCACAATCAAAACTGTCAGCAAAATTGGCATAGAAGGGTCATTTCTCGACACAATAAAACCTATCTATGAAAACCCAGAGCTAACGTCATTCTTTATTTTTATTTTTTGGGGGGGGGGGAGGTTTCTGCTATAGGGCGCGCGAGCTTGCCGGTGAGATAGAGAGAGACAGAGAGATAGAGCGAGAAATCATCCCCCAGGGGGATGGCCATGTCACAATCCCTTCTCTTCCATTCTCCTCTCGGGATCTTGGGCACGCACGTACATGTGCCCGGTGTGAGTTTAAGCTGTCGGGTCCAGGACTTGAACCGCGGTCTAATACATGGGAGTCTAGCAACATAGCCATTACGCTAACTGCTGATCCCATGTCATTTTTTAAAAAATTTTTTAGTTGTTTCATTAAATTTTATTTATTTATTTATTTATTTATTTATTTATTTATTTATTTATTTTAATTTGACCACAGAAGGAGAGAGAGAGGGAGAAAGGCAAGTCACAAGGTCCGGGACTCAAACTATATGGGAGCCCAGTGCCCTTAACCGCCATGCCATCTGCCGGCCCCCTGCTAACATCATTCTAAATGGGGAAAAGCTGAAAACTTTTCCACTAAAAACTGGTGCAAGACAAGGATGCCCACTTTTTAAAAAAAATTTTTTTTAATTTATTTATCATCATAATATTGTTTATATTACATTGAATCACACAGAAATTTACAGTGTATTACATTTCTTTTTCCAAAAGGAATACTATGCATATCACTAAAGACAGAGACATTAAAATCCCCATTTCATCATCCAATAGTTTTTCATTATTTTTCCTGATCATTATTATTATTCCAATTATTTTTTTAAACAGTCAATCACTATTTCTCATTTTGCTTGTAAAAAGACTTTACCCAACATGAAATACTTCTCAAACCAATCCAGTTGAGAATACTACACACGTCACTATCAACAGGTAATAAACCATATCTGTGTCCTAGTAATGTCATGACTCTCTATTTGTTCTCTTGCTACCTTTCTCTATACTCTTCTTTTTTTAAAAGAATTATTTTTTTATTTAACATTATTTATTTATTCATCCATTCTAATTTGACCAGAGAGGGACAGAAAGAGAGAGAGAAGCGAGAAAGCAAGTTGCCAGGTCCAGGACTTGAACCACAGTCGGCCATGTGGGAGTCCAGCACCCTTAGCCACCATGCCACCTGCCAGGCCCAGGATGCCCACTTTCTCCACTCCTTTTCAATTTGGTACTGGAAGTCCACATCAATGCAATCAGAAAAGAGAAAAAAAATAAAAGGCATTCAAATAGGAAAAGAAGAGGTGAAACTATCTCTATTTGTAGGTGGCATAGTTGTATACATAGAAGACCCAATGGTTTCCGTGAAAAAATTTCCCTAAGTAATAAATGAAAAAAGTTGCAGAATACAAAATCAATATACAGGAATCTATAGCATTTCTATATATGAACAGCAAGCAAACTGAGATACCTTAACTATAAAACTACTGGTGGAGAAAATTGGAGTAACTCTGGGAGACATTGGGGTAGGCAAAGACTTCTTAAATAAGACTCCCAAAGCACAAGCAGTAATCCCAAAAATAGACAAATGGGATTACATCAGATTAAGAAGTTTCTTCACAGCAAAAGACACAGTAAATTAGTGTGAATCGACAACCCTCAGAATGGGAGAATGGTTTTGTAAATTATGCTTCAGATAAGGAATTGATAGATAACCAAAATACACAGGGAACTCAAGTAGCTTATCTGGAAAAAAAAATGATCAACCCAATTAAAAAGTGGGAAAATGAGCTGATGAAACAATTCTCTAAAGAAGGCATATGAATAGCCAAAAGGCATATGAAAAAATGCTCAACATCCCTCATCATAAGGGAGATGCAGATCAAAACCACAATGAGATACCACCTAACTCTAGTCAGAATGACTAAGATCAAAAAGGAAAAAATGGTAAGTGCTGGTGGGGGTGTGGTGAGAGGGGAATTCTCCTACACTGCTGGTGGGAGTGTAGATTAGTCCAGCCACTGTGGAGAACAATATGTATCTACAAATAGAACTACTGTATGAACGAGCAATCCCACTCCTGGGTATCTATCCAAAGGATAGGACTGGGATTGCTTAGTCAGAAAAGTGCTTGCACATCGATGTTTACTGTGGCATTATTCACACTTGCTAAGGCAAGGAACCAACCCAAATGACCACTAACAGAAGAATGGATTGAAAAAGTGTGGCACATATACTCTATGGAATACTACTTAGCCATTAAAACAAAAACAAAAACAAAAAACAAGAAGATCCTAGATTTTGATAGAAAGTGGATGAACATGGAAGATTTATTGCTGAGTGAAGCAAGCCAGGCTATGAAAGAGAGACATTGCATGTTTCTACTTAATATATACTGACTATATACCAACTGTCTGCACCCTATGGCTGAATCTGGAATATTAGAGGATATAGAAATAGAGAAAATGGTTACAGATACTGGATACAGTGTGGGAAGAGGGTGGGAGAAGGAGGAGAGTCTGAGTAAAGATATTGAGAAGAAAAATTGAGGTGCCAAAAATTGTGGTTAAAGTGCTGGACACTCCCACATGGCTGACCATGGTTCAAGACCTGGACCTGGTGGCTTGCTTTCTCATTCTCTCTCTCTCCCTCTCTCTTTTCTTTCTGTGTGTGTGTTGCTTTCTCACTTTTTCTTTTTCTCTCTCTGTATGTTTCTCTCTGGTCAAATTAAAATAAATGAATGAAAAATTAAATAAAAATAATTCTTTAAAAATAGAAATTTGAGAGGCAAGACATTTATGGAATACATAAGTGGATTATTATCTGTTGATGGTAATGTGTACAGTATCCCCACCTGGACTGGTGAGAAATGTATTCACGTTGGAGAATTCACTTAGCTTATAAGCTAAGTGATGTATCATGATTGAATGTATAAAATAAAATAAAATATATTAAATGTAAAAGGATTGAAATGATAAACATCAACCACAAAAACTGTATTATATAACCAATATGAACATGAACTAAAGCAAAAGATACGTAAACTTTACACACACGGGCATACTTATTTGGATAGCTATCACAGATGTTTAGACAAAGGAACCCAACTGCACCAGTCTAATCTGAAGCAGAAAAAAGTAGCTGATGTGAACCTCTAGGTCGGTTGTCTCTGAATTATTTTTTCTTTCTTCATAGCTGGGTGTGTGTGCATGTGGTAACATACATGAATGAGAGAGGAAGAGAGAGGAAGGTGCACTACCACAGGTTCTGGTCACACCCTGCGCCTTCCCATTAGCCCTTCAGCCACTGGGTCTTGAGCACTCACATGGGTGCTTGGCCGGCTCCAGGTGACCAGGCGGAGAGTCAAACCATGAGTTACCGTGTAGGTTCAGGCTACTCTTGAGCAACACATTACGACTGTGCCATGGAGCCAGCCCGTGACTGAATTATTATCACTATTATTGCTTTTAAATTTAAGGTAATTATAAATTTGTAGAAAGGCGGGAATGGTCCCGAGAAGTTTCCATAGTCACGTGCACCTTATTTTATTGAACTTCATTTTATTCTACTTTGCATAGGCTGTGCCTTTAAGCTTGATCTAGACTTGATATTTAGCATTTTATGACATTTGATTTCCATCTCTCTCCTTCTCTGTATTTTTTCGGAGCTATTGAATGTTATAAACAGCATGTCCCTTTCCCCTTGAATACTCCTATCTCCTAATAATATCCTTTTAAATAACCATAGTACAAGTCAGGAAATACCACCTTGACATGGTGATTTATCTGATATGTAGCTCGTATTTAAATTTCACCAATTATCTCAATAATAGTTTCAAGTTCATTTATTCCTTTGGTAAGAGAAACAGAGACAACACCCTCTGTGGGGTTCTTCCTGGAGCCTTAACCCGTCTCCAGCCCTGTTCCAGTCAGCCCCGGCGTACTCGGGGAGGTCTCTGGACACGAACCGGAAACCTGAGTAGGGGGGTCTGTCTCACAGAATGCTAAGTCACTATTGTGCCACCACCCAGACCCTCCCAATGTATAGTCTTTACAACATTTTTCCTCCATTTCATGACCAAGGTCATGGTCATGGATCCACAATGCATGGATTTAAAAATTTTTTTGCACCAAATAAACTAGTACTTTCATTTCATTTCCTCATGAACTTTTTGAAGTCCCCTCATCTGTCACATTTGTTTTATCTCGTCTGAAACAGTTCCTCAGATTTCTTTGTCTTTCATATTGACAGTTTTGTAAAATGTGCCTCCACTTGAGCAGGATGCTTCTTTATGGATTATTCTTATCTCCTCTTTATGCGTGTCAGTCCTTCTTCTTACAGGTATCTCTTCCTTCTCTGCCTTCCTGACTTCAACTAAACCCCAGCAGTAGCTCTTTGTTTTTTATGGACAAATTGTTCGTAACCGAAGTTCCTTCTACTTTTGTTTCATTTTGTTTTGGTTTTCCTTTGCTTTGCTGGGCACACTATGGATTAATACCTGAAGACTTTCAATATCTGAAATGATATAAGGACCGTTGAGAAGAACTAAATCACAGTTTGGAATTAACTTCCACTCATTAGACAACTGAGAATAATTCTATACAACAAGACACGCATCACGGACTTCCAAGCAGTCATAGCCGCAGCGTGACACTACTGTTAAATACCATTGCTTCTTTCCAAAGTGTCCGTAAAACTCTCAGCTCGGAGCAGTGTAAATGCTATTTCTGTCCATGTAGCTCTTCCCCTACGGTGTTGGTTCCATGTTGAGTTCTTACCCTGGTCCCTTCCCTAATAATAGAGCACTGTTATTATCGGGAGATCTGTGAGTACATGAAGTGAGAATGTAGGGACAAATTGTACAAGAGAGCAAGGGGTTATTACGTACACCCCGTGCCTGGGGAAGCAGAGTGGAAGGGGATGGAAACCATGGGAGGAGGGATTACGTTAAATACAGAGAGATGTACATGGAACACGCAGGAAAATACATGTAACTAAATACTTGCTTCATTTAACACTGATATACCTCACAATTTTCAGTTCAGTATTTTTGTTTCTGCCAATATGGGTTATTGTTAACTTATAAACTGTGTACATGGTAATGTGCAATTGATGGGGTTATTGGAAAAGTCCTGGAGTAATTTTTTTCTGTTTTTCTATGCAAAAATGCATCATGACTTTTCCGACAACCCAATAATAATATTAGAAATATGTGTTCAACTGGAAGAGTGTTGGTTGAATCATATCATATTTCTTTTCTTTTCTTTTTTTTTGGAGAGGTTTTTTTTGCTATAGGGCACGTGCGTTCACCAGACAGACAGAGAGATAGAAAGCGAGAAATTATCCCCCGGGGGGATGGCCACGCCGCAATCCCTTCTCCTCCATTCTCCTCTCGGGATCTTGGGCATGCACGCACATGCGCCCGGCGTGAGTTTAAGCCACAGGGTCCGGGACACGAACCGTGGTCGACTACATGGGAGTCCAGTGACATAGCCATTACATTAACTGCTGGTCCCAGAATCATATCATATTTCTGCAAGACAAAGTATGTTATGTAAAATATATGTACATATAGCATATTTGATGAAGTACATTAACTAGAAACTAAGCAATATCAGTATAGATATCCTACTAAAACAAACCCAAAGAGGTTTGCTTATATGTTTAAATAAGCATTAAATCAGTAAAATTATTACTTCTGAATTTCTTAAAGCACTCACCTAAGAAAATGGTAAATATGTATGTTTTTAGCCAGAGATTTTTTTTCTATAGGGAGTGTGTGCTTGCTGGAGAGACAGAGACAGAGAGAGAGAGAGAGAAATCATCCCCCCAGGGAGAAGGTCATGCCTCAATGTCTCCTCCATTCTCCTAAGATTTTGGGCACACCCGCACACATGACTGTTACGAGTTTTAAGCTGCCAGGTCTGGGACTCAAACTGTGGTCAACTACGTGGGAGTCCAGCAATGTAACCACTACGCCATCTGCTGGTCCTTGAAAATGGTATTTTGTTTTAATCTGTTTCAGATGTAATAAATATAAGCTGGATCCGTACCGCCCCCTGGTGTTTTCTGAGCACCGCCATCTTTCAGGTAAGTAAATGAGGTTGGTATTTCCGGCTGCCTGCTGGACATTGCACTAGATAGAAAGCGTCTTAGGTAGACACCTCATGTTCACACCCCTGACTCCCACATGGCTAACTGGTTTGATTGGTTCCTGGTGCTGCCATCCCCAAAACTCTGTGCAATACCTGACACCCAGTGCCTGAGGTACCCGTGATTAGCTGAGACAATGAATAACGCTTGTCATTAAGACTGGGGAACCGGAAGCCAGTTTTAACCCTCTCTTCACTCTTTACCAAATAGTTAAAAGTTCTCTCCCACGGCCGTCCCCTCAGTTCAAATCTTTACTGATTTCTAATTTTCACGCGTGCATTTTTCCTCCCCACTGAAATTGTCTCTTCTTTTTTTTCTGCCAGTATCTCACTTTTTTGAACGCCTGTAGTCCTTGTTTTCTGTGTCAGAGATGTGTAAATAGGGTGTCAAGTGGATAAGCCTGCCAGTAGATGCAGGTCTGGAGCCCAGCTTCTCACTCAGCAGCCGGGTGGGTTAGGCACATCCTCGTCCTTACGCCCTGGTTCCTTCATATGTAAGATGGGAGTGATGATCACTCGCTCCCAGGTCTTCAGGCAGATCTAAGTGAGGTGTAGGCGAGCAAGAGGGCTTTTTAAAAAAGATTTATTTAATTTAATTAATATATTATTATTCTTCAGTTTGATCAGAGAGAGAGAGAGTGAGAAGGCAAGCTGCCTGCTCTGGGACTCCAACCACAGTTCGCCATGTGGGAGTCCAGCTCCTTAACCACCACGCCACCTGCCAGTCCCAAGTATGCCATTTTTAAAGATTGCTTCCATTTGAATCATGCGTCAAGACGGAGGAATACTTGTTGGGAAGTTGCTCTTTTATTTAGAAACTATCTTGCTGAGTCTTTGGGTGAGAAAGGTAAGGGTCCTCTTCTCGTCCCCTCCCCACTAGTCAAAATCATAAGAGAAAGCTGGCTTTTCCTGCTTAATACAGTATTTGTAATCCAGTTACCTGCAATCAGTCCAGGAAAAAGGCAGAAGGGAGCCAGCTGGTGGCGCGATGGCTGCGGTGGCAGGACCCCACCAGGCTGACTGTACGAATCCCGGACCCTGGGACTTGAAATCGTGTTGGACAGGTGTACACGCATGCCCAAGATCCCAAGAGGAGAGTGGAGGAGAGGGATTGCAGAGAAGCCTAACCCCTCACCCCAGGAGGAGGGATGCTTTTGCAGTTTCTTTCTCTGTCTCTCTCTCTCTCCCCCTAGTGAGTACACATGCCCTGTAACCCCTCTCCTGCCAAAAAATAAAAATAAAAAGCATAATGAGGTTGAAGAGTCTGAAATTTGGAGAGAGAGGAACAGGTAGAAGAGGTCTTTGGAAAGAAGAGAAACTTTCAGGTGAGAAAGATTCCATGCCCAGTTGTCTTCTGTTATACTTACCGTACTTAGCGCCCTTCGCTATTTTCCTCTGACTTTCAGGGCAGTGTGTTGCTGCAAGGTGGGAGCGTAAGGAAAGAAGGGAAGAGGTCCAGGAGGGGCTGCAGGGGCAGGGCCAGGGCTGAGAACCAGCGGTGGAGAAGGGCCGCGGGAGCGGGCAGGACCCTGCCCACCATGCACGCTCGGAAAGCGCCCCAAATACTGTGGGGTGCATGGGCTTTGCACATTGTGCGGGATGGGAGCTCAGGACACTTTACGTCAGTATTAGAGGAAACGGCCCAGAGGAGCTGAAGGAGCCCAGAGCGTCTGGTTAACTGGCTAAAGGCACGTCTCCTGAGGGCTGGAGTGAAGCCAGCACTGCATGGCACGGGTCCCAGCGAGGTCCCCGCCACTAAGGACCATCGTTGCTGTTTATTCAGGAGTAGATGGCGTGTGTAAGGGTTCCAGGACATCGTTTATCTTCACCTGTGTGGTTTTTTTTTGGAGAGGTTTTCGCTATAGGGCGCATGTGCTCGCCAGACAGAGAGAGACATAGAGACAGAAAGCGAGAAATCAGCCCCCAGGGGACCGGGCCATGCTGCAATCCCTTCTCCTCCATTCTCCCCTCGGGATCTTGGGCACGCACGCACACGCGCCCAGCGTGAGTTTTAAGCTACCGGGTCCAGGATGCGAACCATGGTCGATTACGGTGGGAGTCCAGCAACATAGCCATTACGCTAACTGCTGGTTCCTCACATGTGTTTTTCTCTAATACTAGGGCACTTCAAAAATTTCATGGAAAATGGAATTAAGCTATAATTTTCATGCGGACACATTTGGAAATCCATACATAATTTTTTCATAATTAGCTTTTGTCTGCAAAGCCAGACTCTCCCACGTGGGAAGTGTTGCATTTTGCCTCTGGCCCTGGGCAGACATTCCCACTGCAACCTGTCACACAGGTCGGGTGTAGAGTGCCGCTTGGCATCATTTCAGTGCTCAGGTATTTTGGGTTTTGGAGCATTTCAGACTTTTGGTTTAAGGGGACTTAGCCTGTTTATAGTTGATCCAGATCTCTAGTAGTATAAATTTCTTACTCTTGGGTTTCTTTAAAGTGTTGCTTAGTCCTAGCTTTTTATCCTTCCGTGTGAATTTTTAGATCATCTTATCAAATTCTATAAATAAACAAATAGAAACAGTCTTGTTCAGATTTTGATCATAATTTCACTGAATGTATTGAGTGTTGCTGACTTGATGTGAGAATTGTGGGCTATGTGATAGTAAATCTTCAGTTCTATTCATCTTGGTTTCATTTTATAGCACTTTGAAATGTTTGTAATTTTCTTTTAGAAAAAACACATATTTTACACATATTTTGTTGATTTATTTTTCTATACTTTAAGTTTCGTTGCTATTGTAAGTATCTCTGTTTTGAGTTATATTTTATTTTATTTTTTAGAGAGCCATTTTGCTATAGGGCTCATGTACTTGCCGGAGAGACAGAGAGACAGAAAGGAAGAACTCGCCCCCTAAAAATCACCACCCATGCTGCAATCCTTCTCTTCCATTCTCCTCTTACGATTTTGGACACACACACACACATGCACCCGGCTTGAGTTTAAAGCTGCCCGGTCTGGGGCTTGAACCGCAGTCGACTATGTGAGAGTCCAGTGACATAACCACTATGCCATCTGCTGAGTTACATTTTATAAATGCATACTGCTGGTGTTTAAGGGCTTGGAGGTTTGGGGGCTGGCAAGTGGCATGGTGGTTAAGGGTGCTGGACTCCCACGTGGCCAACCCTGGTTCATGTCCTGGACCTGGCAGCTTGCTTTCTCTCTTTCTTTCTCTCTCTCTTTCTCTTGCTCTGTCCCTCTCTGGTCAAATTGAAATAAATCACTGAATGAAGTTAAATAAAATATTTGTTTTAAAAAGAATATTACTGGGTTTTGTTTATTTTGTTCCTTCTTTTTTTAAAAAAAACTCAAAATTTCTAATAGTGTCTTAGTGTAGTTACTTATAATTTCTAAATTGCCCAACATGTGTTTGATAATTTTATTTTCAGTCCTTACCATTTTTGTTTTATTATGTCCTTTGCTTTATTGTGCTAACAAAGTAGAGTAAAATGTGACTGAAATTGGAGATAGGGCAGGTCATCCCCATATGGGTAAGGGAGCTGAATCTCACATGATTCTCCACGGTTTGAATCTCAGCCTCAGCAGCTTAGAAAACACACTGTGTGTGTGTGTGTGTGTGTGTGTGTGTGTGTGTACACCAAAAAAATCCCCACCACATGGAGAAACAGAGAAGGGATATGGAATGTCCATGCCTCACTGGGGGTGCTTTCTCTCTCCTTCTCTCTGCTGTTCCTTAGGAGAGCACATGCACTCTCTTGCAATTAAAGTAATAATAATACATTTTTAAAAATGTAGATGGGGCATCTAATTTTATCTCTAAATTTAGAGCAAGTATTTTAAAAATGTCACCATTAAGTTGGATGTTTGTTGATTTCTCATGTTTTAACAAGGTAAGGCAGATCTCTATATTCTTGGTTTGCTAAAGGTTGTATCCCAAACAGGTGTTAAAATTTAGCAGAATTTTCTTGAATCTATTATTTTTCCATAATCATTAACCTAAATAATTACATTATTATATTTTCTAAAGACGTATCATCTTGCTTTCTTGGGAATGCTTCCACTTAGTCCTTTTTTTTTTTTTTTAGAGAGATTTTTGCTATAGGGCACACGCGCTTTCCAGAAAGACAGAGAGAGACAGAGAGGCAAAAAACAAATTACCCTCCAGGGGAATGGCCATGCCACAATCCCTTCTCCTCCATTCTCCTCTTGAGATTTTGGGCATGCACGCACACGCACCTAGTGTGAGTTTTACGTCGCTGGGCCTGGGACTCGAACCGCTGTTGACTACATGGGAATCCAGTGACACAACCATTCTGCCATCTGCTGGTCCAAAAGAGTACTTATCTTTAGATCTGAGTAATGGAATACTTGTGTATGAAATAGTATGATATCCGTCATTGACAACAAACTAATTCGGCAGTGTGTGGGGGGACGAGAGGCGGGAGGGAGATGAAGCGGAACTGGCTGCAGAAGACACCACTGGCCTGACTGGAGGTGGCAGGCCCGTCAGAGTGCCCTTCTGCTTTCAGATACTTGACGTCTTTAAGGACCTGTTAGCTCATTGGGGTCTATAAGAAAAAAGGTAGTGTATTTGTTTTGGCCCCAACCCACCCAAAATGTGCATTTAAAGTCCTAAATTATTTTCCAAGGACTGCTTTAGCTGCATCAGGTGGGTTTTTTGTTTGTTTTTGTTTTTTAAAGAGGTTTTTGCTATGGGGCGCATGCGCTTGCCAGAAAGAAAGAGAGAGACATAGAGAAAGAAAGCGAGAAATCACCCCCCAGGGGGGATGGTCACGCTGCAATCCCTTCTCCTCCATTCTCCTCTCGGGATCTTGGGCACGCACACACACGCGTCAAGCATGAGTTTTAAGCCGCCGGGTCCTGGACTCGAACCACAATCGACTACATGGGAGTCCAGCGACATAGTCATTACACTAACTTCTGGTCCCAGCTGCATCATGTTTTTATATTTCATGTTTTTATTATCAATACAACCTAAATTTTACCCCATTTTTTTCATACAGAGCTTGCTTTAATTTGTGAATTATTTAGATGTGTCCTTGAACTTTTCTAAAGGCCCTATTTTGGGGGTGTTACCACTTTATCTCTAATTTTACAGTCTTGCCCTTAGACAGCATAGTATGTTTTTTTTTTTTTTTTTTTTATGGAGAGATTTTCACTATAGGGCACGTGCTCGCCAGACAGACAGAGAGAGACATAGAGACAGAAAGCGAGAAATCACCCCCCAGGGGGGATGGTCACGCCGCAATCCCTTCTCCTCCATTCTCCTCTCAGGATCTTGGGCACGCACACATATGCGCCCGGCGTGAGTTTTAAGCCACCGGGTCCAGGATGCGAACCGCGGTCGACTACGTGGGAGTCCAGCGACATAGCCATTACGCTAACTGCTGGTTCCCAGCATAGTATGTTTTGTTATTCATTCGTTGTATTTGTTGAAATTTGCCCTTTGGTCTAGAGTATAATTACTTTTTGTTAACTGCTTCAAGTGTACTTAAAAAGAATATTTATTCTCTAGCGATGGACTCTACATAGGTTCGCTAAATCAAGCCCACTCTGTGGTCCCTATCTTTATTCATTTTGATTCTGCCCAAACTATCTACTAACACGCACAATTGACTAAACGTGTAAAAAGTATTGTTTCTTTTTATCATTTCTTTTTACTTTTTTCATTTAAATTTTATTTATCATTATTATTATTCCTAAATTTGCTACAGGACACACGTGCTCACCAGTGAGAGACAGAGAGAGAGAGAGAAAGAGGGGCAGTGAGAAAGAAGCCACCAGGTCCAGGACCTGTCACAGGGTGGGAGAGTTGAGCTGCATAGAACCCGAACCCTTGGTTCTTCAGGTCCAGATCTCTAAGATTAGAGACCCCTCCTGAAATGCAAAATGAAATGCCTCAAACATTCGTAAAGTAGGAAGGGGAAGTTTTAATGGGAAAGTGAGGATTTTTAATAGGAAAGAAGGCCACCTCCATCCCTGAAAGCCGTGCAGGTGGGCGTCTGCGGGACAAGGACAGCTTCACCGGGCATGGGGTAGGTTACAGTCGTTCTAAAGTGGGTCATGAATCTTTAGGGGAAGGTCTGTCGTAGTATCTGGCTTCCTTCTTCGACTTTGCAGGCTTTTCCTGTGCACGTGCACCTCTGTCACAGGTGAGCAATTTGACTACCTGATTGTGCACGCTCAGCGTGAACGTAGAAGGTCTCCGCATCCTTGTTTGGATGAACTGCCCACGCAGTTTATTGCCTCAGTGGGAATTAGGATTTTTTTTTTTTTGGAGAGATTTTTGCTATAGGGTGTGTGCGCTCGCCAGACAGACAGAGAGAGAGACAGAGAGACAGAAAGCGAGAAATCACCCCCCAGGGGGGATGGTCACGCCACAATCCCTTCTCCTCCATTCTCCTCTCGGGATCTTGGGCACGCAGGAACATGCGCACGGTGTGAGTTTTAAGCCACCGGGTCCGGGACATGAACTGTGGTCGACTACATGGGAGTCCAGCGACATAGCCATTACGCTAACTGCTGGTTCCCGGGAATCAGGATGTTGACCAAAATGTCTGGTTGGGTCCTTTTGTACTTATGAGGAATGATGAGCGAGAAATCAACAACTGCCCCTCTGTTTTCTCAGGTACTAATGAAAAATGAGATCTGCCTCGCCTTCCTGGCACCAGGAGCTGAGAGGGAAGAAGGCGTTTTCGGAGAGGGCCTGGTTGTAACTCCTGACACGTGTTGATTGATGGGGCTGAAGTCCTCCTGCTAGTGTTCTTAGGCTGCCCACACATTTCCAGCTAACTGCCTGTCACAGCCTTGAACCGCTGGCCAGCCATGTGGGATTCCAGCACATTAATCGCCATGCCGCCTGCTGGCCCCTTTTTAATATTTTTGTAATTACTGTAATATTTTTTTTAATGTTAAGTTCTCAGAAGTTTAGTGACATGTCTTCCTATTGAATTGTTTCTTTCACCATTTTAATGGAATATTTCTCTTTAACATTATTCACTTATTTCTTCATCTCTCTCTCTCGCGCACACACACACACACACACACACACACTCCCAATAGTCGGCAGTGACTCACTGCAGTGTCAGCTGGCCCAGATCATGTGCATGCACTTGGCAAGCTCAGGGGGTTCTTGGGCCCCAGGGCAGGCGCTTCCGCAGGTGGGTCCAGCTGTGCCACCACTGCACGTCCCACTGCCCCCTGGTGAGTATTTGATCCCGGTCAGTGTTTTGTGTCTGAGAATGTCTTTTGCTGATATTTCTCTTTTTTTTTATTTTACATTTTTTAATACATTCAATCACATTATTTTGCTTACAAGGTGATCATTTCAATATGTGAACATTTCTCCCCGGTCGAGTTGATCAAAATATAACAAGACTACCTCCCTGTCTCAGCAATGCTGTCTCCGGATATTTCTTTTAATTAGAAGCTACCGTGTGCCTTCCCTTTTCATCCCAGTACTTTCAGTCTAGCTGTGTCCAGTTTAGACGTGTTTCTGTAAATTGCCCATAAATGGAGTGTTTGCTTATTTATTGATTTATTTTTAATTTAATCTGGAAACCTATATTTTCTAACTGGTAGGTTTTGTGTGCTTACTTTCATTATAATTGCTCATGTATGTGGGTTTCTATCATTTTATTTGCTAAAAATATAGATCATTCTTTCTTATATTTCCCTAATTTTTCTTTTTTAACCTTAAGTGGAGCTTTTTTTCTTTTTTAAAGTTTTGCCAGTGGGCACACGTGCTAACCAGAGAGAGACAGAGAAGAAAGCCCCCCGCCCCCCGCCCCATTGCATGTGGTCATACTGCAATTCCTTCTCCATTTCTCCCTCCTGTGGGGGTTTAGCATATGCACACACATGAACCTGGTGTGTGTCTCCAGCTTCTGGGGCTGGGATTTGAACTGCACAGTCAGCTAGCAGGATACAGCTCTCTTAACCAGTAGGCCCTGGGCTGGCCCACAACTGAATTTTCAAATTTACTTTTTAATCTGATTGATTGGATACTATACATTCAGTTCTTAGTCTCTTAATAGTTAATCTTCATTAAATAAAGTTTTAAAAGAGGCCATTGTTCTGGACTAAACTTCTGTACTAGGCCCCAAAAAGCCAAACTAAAAACATTAAAATAGGGTCACTCATAGTGAAATTCCATATTGACAAGTCAAAGTTATTGTAAGTTGTTCAAAGTTAAATAAGTTGTTTAAGTTTAAGAGAAATCCAGAGAGCCTAGCTTCCCGGGAGGCCGACTTCAATTACCGTGATAATGAAGTTGCCTCTGTTTAATCCTTAACACAAAAGAAGTAACCTGTTGCTATTTTCCTATGTTTCCAGCTCCCTGTCCCCATCTTACAAAGGAAGTACTTTGAAATAACCACTCTTCTTTTCGCTCTGTGTTTTTGCTTCCTTCAGCCCTTCTCTGTCTCTGTAATCAGCTTTCTCTGTTTGGTTCATTGGGACACTTTTTTACTTTATGGAGTGAAGAGTTGCCTTATTCTATAATAGCAATAAAGCCTAGGGATTTAAATGCAAATTGCTGTCATTTAAAAAATGCAATGTTGTTTCTTTATTTATGATAAAGCGCATACACACACGAGAAAGAGAGGAGTACCCTCCACAGGTTCTCGTCACACCTCCCTCCGCTTCCTCTAGACCTCGGCCCGTCAGATCTTGGGCACTCCCACATGTGGCTGGCATGTGTCAGACTGACCAGGCCCGGGATTCAAACCACTGTCACCATATGGGATCCAGTTTCTCTTGAGCAGCATGTTACCACTGTACTATGGAGCTGGCCCATTTTGGTTTTTGACATCTTAAAATTTAAGATTCTTATTTAAAATAACAAAACATAAAGCCAGTCTTTTTTTCTAAATAAGACAGGGACCTTAGAATACTCGAATTCCACTGATAAGTTGTGCAGTTGTGCAGTTGCTGTTGATTAGTTCAACTCTCTGATATTCCAGTTAGTTATTACTTATCATGGTATGCAATTGCGCTCAGACTACTGACGTCTAACGGTTTCTGTGCTCAATCTTGCTCCCTCTTTTTTCTATCTCTAACATTCTTTCCTAAATGTCTCCTCTAGTAAATCCCTGTGGGAAGAGCTATGATCGATCCATTCTATCTTCGTTTAATGTTTCTGGATCTTGAGCTCAGTCTCCAGCGAGCGTGAGTTAGGATGGGCATATGGAAATACTTGGTTTTCTGGCTGCTATCCTTGCTATTGAGAACCCTGCCACTCTCTTGGATTCCTCTGCAGATCACTTTCCTCACTTTTAAAATGACTATCCGTGACGAGAGTTCTTTGTCTTGGCTCCAGTACTGTTGTCTAAAGAGTCACTGGTTTCTTTAATCAAGGACCGTGTTTTTCTTAAATCCTGGAAAGAATTCAGTCATTATCTTTTTCTATGTTGCTTTCCCCCAATTCTCTCTATTCTATTTCTTCTTACAATTTGTTTTAGGGGGCAGTAAGTGGTGTAGTGGACTCCCCCATGGTCCACTATGGTTTGGGTCCTGGGCAGCTTGAAACTCATGCAGGGTTCATGTGCATGTGTGTCTAAAATCCCAAGAAGAGAAGTCAGAAGTGGTTGTGGCATGGCCATTCCCCCTTGGGGGTTATCTCTTGCTTTCTGTCTCTCTGTCTTTCCAGTGAGTGCATGTACCCTATAGCAAAAATTTCTATTAAAAAGAAAGCAAAAACCTTTATTTTATATGTGTTCTAATTTTAATTGCCATGTCTCTTAACATGGTTTTAGTATTTCTATTAATCTTTCTCTGCTACATAATTTCCAAATGCTAACCTTTTAATTTATTAATTCTTTCCTTGTTTATTTCTAATCTAACTTTCTGTAGTTTGTTTTTTAAAATCTTAGATATGTGTTTTCTTTATTTCTGGAACTTCCATTTGATTTTCTTCTTTAAAATCTTCCCATCTTCGTATCATAGTATATTGTTCTTAAGGGTTTTTTGTTCGTGCATTTTTAATGTTTTGTTTGCATTCACTAGAGAGACAGAGGGAAAAGTAAGAATTCACCCCCTCCCCCCGGGACCAGCAGTTGGTGTAATGGCTATGTTGCTGGACTCCCATGTAGTCGACTGCGGTTCAAGACCTAGACCTGATGGCTTAAACTCATGCCGGGTGCTTGTGCATGCGTGCCCAAAATCCCGAGAGCAGAATGGAGGAGAAGGGATTGAGGCATGGCCATACCCCTGAGGGGTGATTTCTCGCTTTCTGTCTCTCTGTCTCTCTCTGTCTTTCTGGTGAGCACACGCACCCTATAGCAAAATCCTCTCCAAAAAAGGAAAAAAAAAAAAAAAAAATTACCCCCTCCCCCCAAACAGGGGCAGCCCAAAAAAGGAAAAAAAAAAAAAAAGAATTCACCCCTCCCCCACAAGCAGGGACAGCCATACTGTAATCCCTTTTCTTCCACTCTCTTGGGATTTTCACACACTTGGTGTGTTTTATGAGCCATGGGTCTGGGTCTCAAACGGAGCAATTGGCCATGTGGGATCCGGTGTCTTAACCACTATGCCACTCACTGGCCCACATGTCTTTAAGTTTTTAAAACAGCCTTTTTCCATATTCTCTTTCAGATTGCTGTTTCACTAAACTAAGTTGTTAAAGTAGTAAACTCACTCTGCGCTGTTTCTGTTGACTCTCAGTCATAGTTTCCTCTTGTAAGTTATGCATACGTTTTATAAGGAGCTCAACTTTGTCAGGACTCCAGTTTTCTGTGAGTATCTTCTGTGGTGTGGGTTGTGGGAACGTAATTTTAGAGCAATGTTATGTTTGTTTTTGCTGAAAGTCTGAACTTTTTTGCCCCCAAACAACTTGGCTGTTATAATTTCAAGTGATAAATTCAGGTGAGATTCTTGTCTGTGGCTTTCAATAGTAACGGCTGAGTTCTTTCCTTCAGCTCTCCACACAGACCTAGATAAGCTTCCTGTATTCTCTCTAAGAAAGGATGTAGATTTTTTTCTGGTTCAGTTTAGGAGACATGACTATAGAGAAAGGTCTAAGTTACAACTCTCCCCTTGCATGGGCACGGTCTTACCTCCTACCTCCACCCACCAGTTACAGGAAGCACTCTCGAGCCTGACACCTCAGCAGAGCATAGTGCTAGCTTTGTATTCCGTCTTAATTTCTAGGCTTGATTCTAGCTCAATTAGGCATTTTTGGAAAGTTTTCATTTTGATATACATCCACTTGAATCTAAGTACCATGAGGTCAAGAAATTGTCTTTTTCGTCGTATTCCAAAGCCTAGGTAGGTGCCTGGCAGAGTAGGAGCCTAGTAAACAATTTTCAAGGAAAGTAAAGAACAGATCCTGCTCCCTCCCCACCACACGTGTGTGTGTGCTAGGTGGGGCCTACACCTTTACAGTGGGGTCCTCTCCATATTGCCTCGCCCGCAGCTAGGGAGACATACTACCTGAGAAACGGTGGTGGGTTCTACCCCCTCATCCACTGGATGGCATCTAGTACAACCCTTGTCCTATGAGACCCAGTCCAGTTACCCACGCCCAGCCTCCATCCTTCCTCCACTGCTAGTCTTCCGTTCCGAGCCCCTCTTTCCGCCCTAATGCCTTCCTCCAACTCCAGCTCATCCTGATCCCACCTCTCACACCTTTCATACCCCAATCTACTGCCCCCTGCAGACCCTACCTGGGCTCACATCCCGGGACCTCCCTGAGCATGAAGGTATGCCCAGCATGCCTGTTTTCCAGACCCCTCAGACCGGAGAGGATTATGGAAGAAGATACTGCGGGGTCTCTCTCACATGCTCTTATGAAAGAAATAAATGAAAATAAATGTAAAATGAATATCCTACCAAAGAGCCGCTTGAATCCAAGCATTGTGAGTTCAAGAACTTTGCTTTGTTCACTGAAGTATCCCGAAACCTGAGGAATGTCTAGCACAGAGCAGGAGCTCAGTAAGTATATCTTAAATAAAGAACTGAGTTTAACCTCTACCCACACTAAAATACTGTATGGTATAAATACACAATATGCAAGGAAGAGCTTTTGCTTTAAAGTAAAACAAAAATAGCACACATTTTCAGTCTGAAGCCTCACTGCATAATCTTTAAGTGGCTCTTTTCTTTTAAAAGAAAAGTCTCCCAATATGTGACAATGTTTCAAGCTCTCTTGCAGTTTCCAATAAAAAACAGACAAAAACTAAAAAAGCTAAAATTCTGTTATAAAAAAAGAATAAAAATAGAAGTAAGAGATTCTAAACAATTTAGGCATGGTTTTAAAAATCATAGTTAAAGCCCTAGCCTCAGTTTCCAATTAAAAACTAAAGTCCAAAACCAACACTTTTTAAAAAGTTTATTTATTGGGAACCAGCAGTTAGTGTAATGGCTATGTCGCTGGATTCCCACGTAGTCGGCCGCGCTTCGTGTCCCGGACCCGGTGTCTTAAAACTCATGCCGGGCGTGTGTGCATGTGTGCCCAAGATCCCGAGAGGAGAATGGAGGAGAAGGGATTGCGGCGTGACCATCCCCCCTGGGGGATGATTTCTCGCTCTCTGTCTCTATGTCTCTGTCTGTCTGTCTGGCGAGCGCATGCGCCCTAGAGTGAAAATCTCTCCAAAAAAAAAAAAGTTTATTTATTGAATAAAAGAGAGAGAGAAATATAGAACCCCTGACAGAGTCCTGACATGGCAGCCTACCTCCAGTTTCATCGAGCCGAGAAATGTGACAGGAATACTTAGGGAGACCTGCAGACTTGAACTGGTGACCTTCCCAGGTGGGTCTGCCTCACAGAGCATCATGCTTTACCACTGCATCACCCTCCAGCCCCACAGCTGTTTTCTTTATAGAGATCATCCACCATGTTTTTGGATCTGATATAGGAAAAGAAAAAACTTTAAAGCATTTTTAGAAAGTGCATTTTGTTTAAATCCTCTAGCTTTCATTTCTGTGCAGTGTTTTCAAATAAAATAAGCCACAGGTTAAAGCTCTAAAGTAAGATTTTGTCAAATGCTTTTTAAAAAGCTATGAAGAAATGACATTGTAGGACAAAGATTAAGTACTATGCATAGGGAGCTGGAAACCACATGGATAGCCATGGTTCAAATCCTGGCCCAGTGACTTGAAAAAACCTTCTGGGCACATGGAAGTATATACTCCAAATCCTAACAGGAAGGAGAAATGGAAGAAAAAGGACTGCAGTATGACTATGCCCCATCCGGGGTGCTTGCTGACAAGGGCACATGCTCTCTGGAAAAAAAAAAAAAATCTATTGAGCTCAATTTCCAATGAAAACAAATACATAGGAAGAATGTACACATGTACAACTTATTTTTTTCCGTAAAGAAATGCTTTCTGCAGGTAGTACAGTGGTTATGGCGCTGGACTCCCACGTGGTCAACTGTAGTTTGAGTGCTAGACCTGGTGGCTTGAAACTCATGCTGGATGTACATGTGTGTGTGCCCAAAATCCCTGGAGGAGAATGGAGGAGAAGGGACTGTGGAGTGGCCATCTCCCCGAGGGGTTATTTCTCTCTATCTGTCTATGTATTTTCTAAGAACTTCCTTCTTGAAGTGTTCTTTTTTCTTCCGCAGTTTTTGCTATAGGGCATGTGTGCTTGTTGGAGATAGACAGAGAGAGGGAAATGGAGAAATCACTCTCCAAGGGGGATGGCCATGCTACTATCCCTTCCCTCTATTCTTCTGTTAGGATTTTGGGCACACACACACATGCACCCAGTGTGTTTTCCAAGCCGCCAGGTCTAGGACTCAAACTGAACACTTGGCCATGTGGGATACAGCTGCCCTAACCTTGAAGCAACCTGGCTGTCCCCTCTGAGTTTTCTTTAAAGCATGAATTTTTTAAGTGTAAAAGTTCCTCTCAAAAAGTAGTCTATGTTGTATTTGGTCAACACAACAACTATCAGGGGCAGATGGTGGCCCAGCAGTAAATCTCACGAGAGAAAGTCCCCAGTTTAGGTCCCAACACCCCTGAGTGTGACAGACACATGTACGTCCACGACCTAGGGCTGGCTGAGGCTAAGGGTGGGTCCTGCGTCAAGACCCTTTTGGGGTGCTCTCTCACTCAGGAAATAAATAATAAACTTTACAAAAGACTTTTTAAAAAAGAGTGAGAAACACCAGTTCAAAGAGCTAAACCTTGATGCAGTGCCTGGGCCTCCTTCGGCGGTGACGGAGAAATAGGGTGGTAATTGGCAGGACCTAAGGGCTGCTGAGAGTAGAGGCCTGAAGTGAGCCCTGTGTGCTTGCTGCCGAGATCTAACTTCCCCCGAATGAAGCTCTGGAGGAGCCCCACAGTCCCATCCAGGCCTCACCGCACAGCTTCATCCACCATCCCAGAGGGGAAGAGGGTCCTTGCAGCGCTAGCTGGACTCGAGAAAACTGAGTTTGCAGAATAGCTTCCCGTTATGCTTTCTGGGCTCTCCGAAACGATCCTCGTCATGGAGTAAACACTGGCAGGGCTTCCCCACATCCCAAGTTCACGCATCACCTCTGGGACATTTGGAGCCAGCGACAGGGAGCTCTCATTTTGACATCTTAGAGGATAGGAAATGACTGGAGGCTCATGGAGTGGGTCCCCATGTCACTCCTGCTTGGAATCATGGTGGGGATCACGCAGATTTAAACAATATTGACGAACTATTTCCAAAAGTCAGTGTATTCCAAACATGAAAGAAGAATTCACCAAAAACTCAGCATGGGCTATGGTATTCACCAGTAATTTGCCTTCTGGGCGTGGGCTTGACTTTTGGAAAGTCAAATTGGAGGATGTCTTCAACATCGAATCTGTCATCCCCGAACTTGCGTGTTGATTGTTGGCCTAGAATCAATCACATTAGTTTACCACCATGTCCAAACTGTCACTCAAACAAGTCGCTCATCTTCAAGCATCGGCAATCATTCTAGCTTGTAAGTTGGATGTCAACATGGTTAATATACATCCGGCAGTTGAAGTATGAACTTTTACCTATTGTGGCAAAAGTAAAATGCTACAAAATTCCTTAGAATTGTGAAAACTGTTTTTATTCATTAAATGTATTTATTAGAAAACGAATATTTGAAATGTTCAAATTGTTAACTGAGGGACATAGATTGACAGGTATTACAAATACGAGAGAAAGCGTATTAGCTAGGTGCATTCACTAGGAGCAGTCTGTCTTTTTTGAACCAAATGAAAGTTTACAAAGGGGCCAGCAGGTGATATGAAGGTTAAAGTGACTGGATCCCACATGGTCAACTCCACAGTTCAAGTCCTGGACCCAGCCACTTGAAAATCATGAAAACCAGGCACCCAAAATTCTGAGAGGAGAATAGAGAAGGGATTGCAGTATGATCATTCCCCCAGGGTAATGGTCACTTTCTCTGTCACTCTTCACTTCCTCTCTCTCTCTCTCTCTCTCTCATGTTTCTTTGGAGAGGGCACATGCCCTATGACAAAAATCTTTAAAAAAATTTTTTTAAATTTACATGTAAGGCCTTGGTCTGGTGGTTAAAGAGGCTGGATTCTACACAGCCAACTGTGTGGCACAAGTCTGGGACTTGGTGGCTTGAAAAACACCCCAGACGTGTGTGTGCCTGAGATCCCAAAGGGAGGGAGGGGGAAATGAAGAGAAGGGATAGTTGGGTGACTATTCCCCATGCGGGTGCTTTCTTACTTTGTATCCATCTTTCTCTTTCACTCTCTCTCACTGTTTCTCTCTGGCAAACACAGACACTCTCTGGCAGATTAAAAATAAAAACATAAAAACCTCATATGTAGATATAAAACATAATAAAGTTTAGAGTACATCATAATTGTTTTCTGTAGAACTGTTTGGTGATATTAAACATTAATTTTGGAGACCAGTTCAAGCCAGTAGCAGTTCCGGGCACCAGGCTGCCTGTGGCTACAGGCCCTAACAGCCGGGACCTGTCGCTCATCCCCACCCCTACTCATCTCTGGACTTCAGATTGGTTTCTTGGGACTTTACAATGAACTTGCACCCCTCCCCACCCCATCTGGAGATCAGTTCAAGGCAGCGGCAGTGCTGGACACCAGGCTGCCTGTGGCTGTAGGCCCTACCGGCCGGGACCCGTTGCTCATCCTCCACCTCTTCCCCACTTGTCTTTGGACTCTCTAAATTTCAGTGTTTGGAATACTGTGTGGCGTGCCACATGCTTTTCTGTGCTCTTGAAGTGTAGCTTATTAGGTCAGTTGGAGGCTCACCACTCCTTAGAACAGGGAGGACTTTGGGTCACCCAGGACCAGTGACAACAGTGCATGGTATAGGTGAGCAACAGGTAGGCAGACTGGAAGAGAAATAACCAATTTTCTAATCCTGCACACCATTTAACACTCAGAGATACTTTGAATAAGTTAGGAAGGAACATATAAATCACCTGATGATTAGGAACAATCGCAGAGAATCAAGAAGTATGAGCAACCAACAAAGGCCTCTCCCTTAAGGGAGCTCATCAAGCCTACATCACCCACAGTCAATACAATGGACGTCGTGGACATGTCAGATAAGGAAGTCAGAATATTTGTAGTGACCAAACTAACTGAGATGGAAGAGAAAAGAGACAAGGAGCTCCAGGAGATGAGGAAGTCCTTTCATGATTTGAAAGAAGAAATAAACACCTTGAACAAGAACCAGATGGAACTTCTAGGGTTGAAGAATGTGATACAGGAAATCAAAACCTCCCTTAAAAGTATTGAAAGTAGGTTAGATCAGGTAGAAGATTGAATCTCGAATGTAGAAGACAAAACATCCAACCTAGAAAAAAGTACCAAGAGGATTGAGAAAACGACCAAGAAAAATGAGGATAATATACAAGAAATACTGGATACCATCAAGCGCCCCAACATCCGGATAATTGGTATCCCATAAAAGGAAGAGAATAATATAAGGCATTGAGAATTTATTCCATGAAATCCTGGAAGAAACTTCCCAAACCTAGAAAAGCATTCAAATATCCAGACCCAAGAAATGCATAGGACCCCGAGTAGAATCAACCCAAGAAGATCCTCTCCAAGGCATATCATAGCCAGATTGGCAAAAACAACCAAGACAAGATACTAAGTCTGGCAAGAGGGAAACGTCAAGTTACTTACAAAGGTCACCCCATAAGACTAACATCGGACCTCTCAACAGAAACAATGCAGGCAAGGAAAGAATGGGGAAATATAGTCAAAGTGTAGAATAAAAAACAATTTCAAACAAGAATACTATACCTGGCAAGATTATCTTTCATATAGGAAAAAACTATAAAAAACATTTTTTTTGAAGAGGTTTTCACTATAGGGCGTGTGCACTCGCCAGACAGACAGAGAGAGACATAGAGACAGAAAGCGAGAAATCACCCCCCAGGGGGGATGGTCATGCCGCAATCCCTTCTCCTCTATTCTCCTCTTGGGCATGCACGCATACGCGCCTGGCGTGAGTTTTAAGCCACCGGGTCCAGGACACGAACCACGGTCGACTACGTGGGAGTCCAGCGACATAGCCATTATGCCAACTGCTGGTTCCCTAAAAACATTTTCAGATAAACAAAATATGAAGGAATTCATCAACTCCAGACCAGCTCTTCAAGAGGTTCTGAAGGGAGTGCTATACCAGGAAAACTAAAAAGTCAGACATATAGTTATATGAGAACAAAAAGCAACCAAGAAAATGGCTCACTTAATGATAGGAACAGGTCTGGAAATATGGATTAAATTCTCCAATTAAGAGACATAGCCTGGCTGAATGGATAAGAAAACAGAAACCCTCTATCTGTTGCCTACAAGAAACTCACCTTATGGATTAAGACATACATAGACTAAAAGTGAAGGGCTGGAAAAAGATATTCCACGCAAATGGAAATAAAAAAGGGCTGGAGTTGTGATATTGATTTCAGACAAAATAGGCTTCAAGTTAAAGACCATAAAAAAAGACAAAGAAGGACACTTTATAATAGTAAATGGGATAATCCAGCAAGAAGACATCACGCTTATAAACATCTATGCACTCAACTCAGGTGCACCCAAATATATGAAGGAAAGACTGCTGGAGCTAAAAGGAGAGATAGAGAGAAACACTATAATTGTTGGAGATCTCAACACTCCATTATCTCCTTTAGCCAGGTTTTCTAGTCAAAAATAGAGAGATACAGGACCTAAATGATACTATAAATCGAATGGGTTTGATAGATATCTATAGAACTTTTCACCCTAAGTCCACAACATATACATTTTTCTCACCACGGCATGAAATCTTTACAAAGATCGACCACACGTTAGTACACAAATAAAATCTCTACAGATTCAAAGACATAGAAACTATATCCAGCATCTTCTCTGACCATGGTGGAATTAAACTCAAGATTAATTTCAAGAAATACCCTTGAAAATACACAAACACATGGACACTGAACAACCTACTTCTGAATGACTTCTTAACTACTGAAGGAATTAGGAGACCAGCAGTTAGTGTAAATGGCTATGTCGCTGGACTCCCATGTAGTCGCCCGTGGTGTGCGTCCTGGACCTGGTGGCTTAAACTCACGCTGGGCGCGTGTGCGTGCGTGCCCAAGATCCTGAAAGGAGAATGGAGGAGAAGGGATTGCGGCGTGACCATCCCCCCTGGGGAGTGATTTCTTGCTTTCTGTCTCTCTGTCTCTCTTTGTCTCTCTGGTGAGTGCACGTGCCCTGTAGCAAAAACTTCTTAAAAAAAAAAAAGAAGAAGAAAAGAAATTAAATCTGAAATAAAAAAAAATTATGGAAACAAATGACGAGTACATAAGTTTCCATAATCTATGGGACACAGCAAAAGCAGTCATAAGAGGGAAATTCATGTCAATGAGAGCACATGAGAAAAGGATGGAAAGATGGCAAGTAGACAACCTAACATCATGCCTCAGGGAATTGGAAAAACAACAACAAACAAACCCAAAAAATGCCAGGCAAAAAGAAATAATAAAGGTTCGAGCAGAATAAATGAAATAGAAAATAAGAACCACACAGAAAATAGATGAAAGCGAAAACTAGTTCTTTGAAAAGCTGAACAAGATCGACACACCATTGGCTAGACGGATCAAGGAGAAGAAAGAAAGAAACCAGGTAAATTAAATAGTTGTTGAAACAGGCAATATTACGACAGACATAGTAGAAATACAAAATATCGTTAGAGGATAATACTAGGAACCTATATGCCAACAAACAAGATAACTTGGAGGAGATGGACAAATTTTTGAATGCATATAATCTACCAAGATTGAATCAGGAGAACATAGAGAACCTGAATAGACCCGTAACAAACCAGGAGATTGAATCAAAAAGAAAAGTCCAGGTCCAGATGGCTTCATTTCTGAATTCTACAAAACTTTTAAGGAAGAGTTAATCCCTATCTATGAAGCCTCCATCATCCTTATTCCCAAAACAGATAAGGACATGACAAAAAAAGAAAACTACAGACCGATATCATTGATGAATATAGATGCAAAAATTCTCAACAAGATACTCGCAAATCATATCCAATAACATACAAAGATCATTCATCACGACCAGGTAGGCTTTATCCCAGGGATGCAAGGGTGGTTCAACATACGCAAGACCATAAATGTAATACACCATGTTAACAGAAAGAAAGATAAAATATCAAATGATCATTTCAATTGATGTAGAGAAAGCATTTGATAAAATAAACATCCTTATATGATTAAGACCCTCAGTAAGATTGGTATAGAAGGGTCATTTCTCAACACAATAAAAGCCATCTATGAAAAACCCACAGTTAACATTATACTAAATGGGGAAAAGCTAAAAGCTTTTTCACTAAAAACTGGTACTAGGCAAGGCTGCCCACTTTCTCCACTGCTCTTTAATTTAGTACTGGAAGTCTTAGCTATTGCAATCAGAGAGGAGAACAATATAAAAGGCATTCGACTCAGCAAAGAAGAGTTGAAAATATCTTTATTTGGAGATGACATGATGGTATACTTAGAAGACCCAAAGGTCTCCCTGAAAAAAACTTTTCAAAGTAATAAGTGAATAAAGTGGCAGGATACAAAATCAACATCCAAAAATCTATAGCATTTCTATATATGAACAACAAGTTGAACAAAGCAGAGCTGAAGAAAGGAATCCCTTTCACTGTAGCCACAAGATGCATAAGATACCTA
>NW_006160139.1:512795-520069 GCF_000334495.1 Tupaia belangeri chinensis | reverse complement strand
CCCCCTGTCCTCCCCCTGATTCTTCTTTTTTTTTTTTTTTTTTCTTTTTGAAAAACAACTCTCTTCCTTCCTTGTCCCTTTCTCTTGTTAATCTCTGTCTTTTTCTCCTCTAGGTCAGAAAGCCTCTGGCATCTCTACCTTTGCCTGTTTTTTGCCTTCGCCTCAGTGGTTTTCTATTTTCACCCCGATTTTATTTTTTGCGAAGTAATTTTTTTTTTCCTTTTTCCCATTTCTCTTCTAGTACTTTCATTCTTTTCTCTTTGCCCTCTCTCCATATATCTATTTCCTACTTTCTTTTTCTTTACCTTACTTTTTTGTTTTAATTCTCAGCCCTTACATTCTGCTTAGAGTCAATTAGGTTCATAGTAGCTAGCCATCTGAGCATTGGGAGTTTTAGATAATTCTTTGCACATCACTGAAGAGGTTGCAAAAATAGTTAATTTCTCCTTTATGAATCCAATTGTAAAGCTCCTCCTGTGATTCCCACATTTGAGAACTTAGTAGAAGGGGGAAAATAGCACCAAATTACTTCACAGTGGGGGAAACACATGAGATCACAGTCACAGAATCCCTCTCCAATTGACCAGAAGTGAATATCTTACCAAATGACTAAAAATTGAAGAAGATCCTCAAGGATGACAGAATCAAGTAATACTTCTCCACCAAGGGAACAATGTAACCTGTCTCCAAGTAGAAAAAATTTAGAGCATATTACCAAAATGTCAGAGAAAGAATTTAGAAGATTTCTGGTAACAAAATTCTATGAGATGCAAGAGAGACGAGATGTTGAGCTTCAAGAGATGAGGAAATCTTTTCACAATATGAAAGAAGAATTGGGACCAGCAGTTAGCATAGTGGCTATGTCGCTGAACTCCCATGTAGCTGACTGTGGTTCGAGTCCCAGACCTGGTGGCTTAAATTCACTCTGGGCATGTAGGCAGCATGTCCAAGATCCTGAGAGGAGAAAGGAGGAAAAGGGATTGAGGCTTGGCCATCCCCCCTGGGGGGTGATTTCTCGCTTTCTGTCTCTCTATCTCTCTCTGTCTTTCTGGCAAGCGCATGCACCCTATAGCAAAAACCTCTCCAAAAAATAAAAAGAAAAAAGAAAGAATTGAACACCAAAAAAAATTTTTTTAAAAGAACCAAATGGAGCTGTTAGATATGAAGGATGTAATACAGAAAATTAGAATCTCCCTTGAAGGTATCAAAAGCAGGTGAGACCGTGCAGAAGATCGATTTCGATAGTAGAAGACAAAACCAATCACCTAGAAAAAATTATTAAAAATACTGAAAAAACAGCCAAGAAAACTGAGGATAGTACATGAGAAATACCAGATACCATGATTGTCTAAATATACGAATAATTGATATCCCAGAAGGTGAAGAAACTAATAAGGGTAATGAAAATATATTCCATGCAATCCTGGATGAAAACTTTCAAAGTCTAGAGAGGTACTTAAATATCCAGACTCAAGAAATACAAAGAAACCCAAGTACAATCAGTTCAAGAAGATCCTCTCCACGGCACATCATAGCTAGACTGACAAAAATGACAAAGAAACAAGCAGTTAGCGTAATGGCTATGTCACTGGATTCCCATGTAGTAGATTGTGGTTTGTGTCCTGGACCTGGTGGCTTAAAACTCACTCTGGTCGCGTGTGCATGTGTGCCCGAGGTCCCAAGAGGAGAATGGAGGAGAAGGGATTGTGGCGTGGCCATCCCCCCCTGGGAGGGGGGTGATTTCTCAATTTCTGTCTCTCTGTCTCTCTCTGTCTGCCTGGTGAGTGGACACGCCCTATGACAAAAACCTCTCCAAAACAAAAACAAACAACAACAACAACAAAATGACAAAGACAATATATTAAGTTTGCCAAGAAGAGAGAAACATCTAATCACTTACAAAGGCTATCCCATGAGACTAATACCAGACCTCTCATTGGAAACAATGCAAGTAAGGAAAGAAGCAAGGAAAGAATGGGGAACTATATTCAAAGTGTTAAATAAAAAACAATTTTAATCAAGAATACTATACCCATCAAGATTATCCTTCATATGAGAAAAGAAAATAAAAACATTCTCAGATAAACAAAACCTGATACAATTTAACAACCACAGACCAGCTCTTTAAGAAATTCTGAAAGGAGTATTACCAAGAAAACTAAAGAGAGATAGTAATAAGAGAACAACAACAACAAAAAAAACAGAAATATGGCCAACACAATGGTCGGAACAAGTCTGGAAATATCAATAATAACATTGAATGTCAATGGATTAAATTCTCCTATCTAGAGACACAGTCTGACTGAATGGATTAAATATCAGAAACCCTCTGTCTGTTGGCTACAAGAAACCTATCTCATGGATATATACATATATAGACTAAAACTGAAAGGCTGGAAAAAGGTATTCCGTGCAAATGGAATCCAAAAAAGAGCAGGAGTCACTATACTGATTTCAGACAAAATAGGCTTTTAGACAAAAACCATAAGAAAAGACAAAGAAGGGCATTATAAAGTAGAAAAAGAGCTAATTCACTAAGAAGATACAATGCTTATAAATATCTATGCACCAAACTCAAGAGCACCCAAATATGTAAAGAAAAGACTGCTAGATCTAAAAGTAAAGATAAGCTGTAACACTGTAATTGTTGGAGATCTCAGCACTGCATTATCTCCTTTAGACAGACCAATGAGACAAACAAATAGGCAAAGAGACTCAGGACCTAAATGATACCACAAAATAGGTGGACTTGAAATACATCTATAGAGTTTTCCACTCAAAAAAATACAAAATATACATTTTTCTCAGCTCTGCATGATACTCTATCAAAGATTGAGCACATGATAAGGCACAAAACCAATCTTTACAGATTCAAAGGCATAGAAACTATATCCAGCATCTTCTCTGACCATAATGGAATTAAACTTGACATTAATCTCAGAAAAAGCACTCAAAAATATACAAATACATGGAAACTAAATAAACTGCTTCTGATTGACTCCATGACTACTGCAGAGATTAAAACAGAGAACAAAAGATACATGGAAACTAATGATAATGAATACACAAGTTTCCATAACCTATGGAATACTGAAAAAGCAGTCATAAAAGGGAAGTTCACAGCAATTAGTGTGCACAAGAAAAAGATGGAACAGTGGCAAAAGGACAATCTGACATCATGCCTCAGACAATTGGAAAAAGAACAACAAAAAAAATCCAAAAATGCCAGGAGAAAAGAAATAATAAAGATTCAAGCAGAAATAAATGAAATAAAAATTAAGCAAACTATATAGAAAATAAATGAAAGCAAAAGCTGCTTCTTTGAAAAGATAAATAGGATTGACAGACCATTAGCTAGACTAAGAAGAAAGGAATCAGATATGTCAAATTCACAACAAATCAGGCAACATTACAAAAGACATAACAGAAATGCAAAACTTCATTAGAGAATACTATGAGCAACTCTATGCCAAGAAAGAAGAAAATCTGGATGAAATGCACAAATTCCTAGACACATGTAATCTACCAAGAGTGACTCTGGAGGACATAGAAAGCCTGAATAGACCTCTAACAAGTAATGAGATTGAATCAGTAATAAATAACCTCCCAAAAAAGGAAAGTTTAGGCCCCGATAGCTTCACTGCCAAATTTACAAAGCTTTTAAAGAAGAGGTAACCCTCATCCTACTCACACATCGTCTAGAGACCCAAATGGAAGGAACCCTTCCAAATTCATTCTATGAAGCCTCTATTACTTTCATTCACAAAATGGATAAGAATATGACAAAAAAGAAAAACTACAGACCTATATCTCTGATGAATACAGAGGCAAAAATCCTCAACAGGATACTTGCTAACAGTATTCAACAGCATAACAAAAGGTTATTCATCACAACCAGGTAGACTTTATTCCAGGGAGGTGGAAGGGTGCAAGGGTGGTTCAATATATGCAACATCATAAATATAATACACCATATTAACAGAAAGAAAGATAAAAATCATATAATCATTTCAATTGATGCAGAGAAAGCATTTGATAAAATACAACATCCTTTTATGATTAAGACTCTCAGTAAGATTGGTATAGAAGGGTCATTTCTCAACACAATAAAAGCCATCTATGAAAAACCCACAGTTAACATTATACTAAATGGGGAAAAGCTAAAAGCTTTTTCACTAAAAACTGGTACTAGGCAAGGCTGCCCACTTTCTCCACTGCTCTTTAATTTAGTACTGGAAGTCTTAGCTATTGCAATCAGAGAGGAGAACAATATAAAAGGCATTCGACTCAGCAAAGAAGAGTTGAAAATATCTTTATTTGGAGATGACATGATGGTATACTTAGAAGACCCAAAGGTCTCCCTGAAAAAAACTTTTCAAAGTAATAAGTGAATAAAGTGGCAGGATACAAAATCAACATCCAAAAATCTATAGCATTTCTATATATGAACAACAAGTTGAACGAAGCAGAGCTGAAGAAAGGAATCCCTTTCACTGTAGCCACAAGATGCATAAGATACCTAGGGATAAACCTAACTAAGGAAGTCAAAGCCTTTTATAAATAAAACTATGACAATCTTTTTAAAGGATGTTGAAAGTGACATAAAAAAGTGAAAGAACATCCCATATTCCTGGATTGGAAGAATTAACATAATCAAAATGGCAATTCTGCCCAAATTAATCTACATGTTTAATACAATTCCAGTCAAAATACCAGTAATATTCTTCACAAATCTAGCAAAAACAATCATAGAATTTGTCTGGAATCATAAAAGACCTCGTACTGCAAAAGCAATCCTGCGCAAGAAGAATGGAGCAGGAGGCATGTCACTCCCTGATCCCAAGATATACTGTAAAGCTGTGGTCATCAAAACAGCATGGTATTGGCATCAAAACAGACAAGTGGACCAATGGAATAGAATAGAGACCCCAGAAATAACCCCCAAAGCTTACAGCCAACTGATTTTTTTGTTTTGTTTTGGAGAGGTTTTTGCTATAGGGCGTGTGCGCTTGCCAGAAAGACAGAAAGAGACAGAGAGACAGGAAGTGAGAAATCACCCCCCAGGGGGGATGGCCACACTGCAATCCCTTCTCCTCCATTCTCCTCTTGGGATCTTGGTCATGCACGCACACGCGCCCAGCATGAGTTTAAGCTGCCAGGTCCGGGACTCGAACCGTGGTCGACTACATGGGAGTCCAGCGACATAGCCATTATGCTAACTGCTGGTCCCGAGCCAAATGATTTTTGACAAAGGTTATCAGTCAATTCATTGGGAAAAGGAAAGCCTCTTTAGTAAATGGTGCTGGGAAAACTGGGTATCCACCTGCAGAAAGATGAAACTGAAACCCCATCTTTCACCATTAACAAAAATAAACTCAAAATGGATCAAAGATCTGAATCTAAGACCTCAAACAATAAAACTACTGATGAAAAGTGCTGGGGAAACTCTGGGAGACATTGGGGTAGGCAAAGACTTCTTAAATAAGACTCTCAAAGTGTAGGCAATAATCCCTAAAATAGACAAGTGGGACTCTATCAGACTAAGAAGTTTCTGCACAGCAAAGGACACAGTAACACGTGTGAACCGACAACCCTCTGAATGGGAAAATATTTTTGTTAAATATGCCTCAGACAAGGGACTGATAACCAGAATACACAGGGAACTCAAGTGCCTTACATGAAAAAAAAAACGCAATTAAAAGATGAGAAAAAAAGCTGATCAAAAATCTCTCTAAGGAAGATATACAAACAGCCAAAAAGCATATGAGCTAATGTTCAACATCCCTCATCATAAGGGAGATGCAGATAAAAACCACAATGAGATACCACCTAACCCCTGTCAGAATGGCAAAGATTAAGAATATAAAAAGTGATAAGTGTTGGCAGGGATGTGATGAAAAGAGAACCCTCCTACACTGTTGGTGGGAATGTAAACTGGTTCAGCCACTGTGGAAAACAATATGGAGGTTCCTCAGGGATCTACAAATAGAACTACCATTTGATCCAGCAATCCCATTTCTGGGTATCTACCCAAAGAACAGGAGAATTCTCAATCAGAAAAGCATTTGCACATCAATGTTTATTGCAGCATTATTCATGATTACCAAGACATGGAACCAACCGAAATGTCCACAAACAGATGAATGGATTGGAAAAGTGTGGTATATATACTCTATGGAATACTACTCAGCCATAAAAAATAACAAGACCCTGGCATTTGATAGAAAGTGGTCAGATATGGAGGATCTATTGCTGAGTGAAGTAAGCCAAGATATGAAAGAAAGATATTGTATGTATCCACTTAATATATACCGACTATCCACACTCTATAGTAGAGATCGAAATATTGGAGGACCTAAAAGCAGTGAAAGTAGTTAATGAGGATAAGACAGTGTACAATGAGGCTGGAGAAGAGAAGAGTACAGAGAAGGACAGCGAGAGAACAATAGAGAGGCAGGACGTTAGCAGGACACGGATATGGTTCAGTACCGGTTGATGATGATATGCGTAGTATTCTCAACTGGATTGGTCTGAGAAGTATTTCATGTTGGGTAAAGTCATTTTACAAGCAAAATGAAAAATAGTGATTAACTGTTTAAAAAAATAATTGGAATAATAGGGAAAAAATGAAAAGCTATTGGATGATGAAATGGGGATTTTAATGTCTCTGTATTGACTGATACGCATGGTATTCCTTCTGGAAAAAGAAATGTAATACACCATGAAGTTATATGTGATTCAATGTAATATAAACAAGATTATGATGATAATTAATTAGTTAAAAACATTAATTTTATTTTTAAAGAATTATATTAAAATTTATTTATTATTATTTTATTTTTTATTGTTATTATTAAATTTGTTATAGGGCACTCATGCTCACCAGAGACAGAGGAGAGAGAGGGAAAATGAGAAAGCAAGCCACCAGTTGCAGGACTCAAACTGCAGTAGGCTATGTGGGGGGTCCAGTGCCTTAACTACCATGGCATATGCTGGCCCTTTGTTTTTAAACTCAAGTTTGTTGAGATATAATTTGCATACAATAAAATTAACCCTTTTACATACAATCATGTAATCACCACCATGATTAATTTACAGAACATTTTCATAATATGCTTTTTATCCACAGCCTTGTTTTTTGTTCCACTGCACCATCTCCGAAACATACATATTCTTTTTTTTTGGAGAGGTGTTTGCTATAGGGCTCATGCACTCGCCAGACAGACAGAGACAGAGAGATAGAAAGCGAGAAATCACCCCCCAGGGGGGATGGC
>NW_006160139.1:497595-512449 GCF_000334495.1 Tupaia belangeri chinensis | reverse complement strand
CCCCGGGGGTGATTTCTCGCTTTCTGTCTCTCTGTCTCTCTCTGTCTGGTGAGCGCATGTGCCCTATAGCAGAAACCTCTCCAGAAAAAAAAAGAAATATGTCTTTGCACAGGGCTCTTTAATAGGCTTGTGGAAAATGTTTATTATGATGAACAAACTAAACATGGACTTCACATTTTTATTGCACCAAAATAAAGGTGTACTTTAATTCCATTTTCTAATAACTTTCTTATTTATTTTATTTTACTTTTTTACAATTAAAGTATGAATTTATTTTGGGACAAAACTTTTTGAAATTCATACATAGTTTTCCCATTACACATATTTCCATGAGCTTTTTTGTTTTTCTGAAACATATTTTCTTAATTAATTTACATTCATTCCCTGAGCATCATCACAGCATACAAAACGTGATTTCCCATTCAGAATACACTGCATAGTGGCTTAGTCATGCATGTTATCATCAGCAGTTTTCCATTTCTAGTTTCATATGTGTGTGTGTGTGTGTGTGTGTGTGTGTGCGTGCGTGTGTGTATTAATTACTCCTATTTCTGACCCTCTGTCCTTTCCCACCCGCCTCTCACACTATCTCTGGTGTCTACAGTTGTTTTCCATTCCTTTCCCCCCAACATTTTATTGTTCACAAAATTTCTTAAATAATCTAACTACTTTCAGTAGCAAGTTCAGTTGATAATTTCAAGAAAAACAGTTTTAACTTTAATACATCAAAGAAATGCTAAGGAACTTTGCTTAAAACTTAAAGCCAGGAATCAGGTTAGGATTCTATTCAAATAGTAGGTACACGAACCTATCGACAGCTCAAGACAGGACAAAAATCCATAAAACCAGAAAATAATGCCTAGAAGAAAATCAGCAATATTTTAGTCAAAAGTCATAAAATGCTGTTTCACCAGTTCAGTCTCATGTACTTTATCTTCTATTGTGGTTTGATCTTCCCGATTAAATTCTGGGATATAATATTCAGCTCTAGACTTGTCCCTACAATTAAGCTGACCATTTTCTTAGTTTTTAAACTCCTGTTTCTGTGTGTCTGTATTTAATTTTCCTGGTATAGCACTCCCTTGAGAACTTCTTGGAGATCTGTTCTGGTGCTGGTAAATTCTTTCAGGTTTTGTTTATCTGAGAATGTTCTTGTCTTTTCTTCCTATATGAAGGATAATTTTGCTGGGTACAGTATTCTTGGTTGAAATTGCTTTTCCCTTAACACTTTGAATGTATTTTCCCATTCTTCCTCACTCACATTATTTCCAATGAGAGGTCTGCTGTTAGTCTGATGGGATATCCTTTGTAGGTAACTTGCCGTTTTTCTTTTGCCAATCTTAGTATCTTGTCTTTGTCTGTAGTTTTGGTTAACCTGGCTATAAGGTGTCTTGGAGAAGATCTTCAAGTTCCCTCCTAAAAGGGTGATATAAAAGGATTTCTTAAGTCATTTGTAAAAGGGAATGAACAAGTAGGGACAAAGAAATATTATATATATTTATTCCATGACAGAGACGAGGAGAGACAAAGAGAAAGAGATCTCCACAACAGGAGCTGCATGTGGCAGTCCACTTCTGGTCTCACCCAGTCTGAGTACACACTCACATACACCCGGTGTGTACAGGAGGCCTTGGGATACAAACCTGGGACGTTCCCATGTGGTCTAGTGCATTAATGCTTTGTTGCTGTCTTGTCCCAATAAGGAAATATTTGTTTTTTGTGGTTTTTTTGAGAGGTTTTTGCTATAGGGCGCGTGCGATCGCCAGACAGACAGAGAGAGACATAGAGACAGAAAGCGAGAAATCACCCCCCAGGGGGGATGGTCAAGCCGCAATCCCTTCTCCTCCATTCTCCTCTTGGGATCTTGGGGCACTCACGCCCACGTGCCCGACATGAGTTTTAAGCCACCGGGTCCGGGATGCGAACTGCGGTCGACTACGTGGGAGTCCAGCGACATAGCCATTACGCTAACTGCTGGTTCCCCATAAGGAAATATTTGTAAACAAAGATATAGTAACAATGCTAGAGCCACTTCCTGAGTTGGCAGATTCTAATAGGAAAGTATACACGGGACCAGCATTAGCATAATGGCTATGTCGCTGGACTCCCATGTAGTCCACCATGGTTCGAGTCCTGGACCCAGGACTTAAACTCAAGCCGCACGCGCATGTGCATGTGTGCCCAAGATCCCTAGGGGAGAATGGAGGAGAAGGGATTGTGGTGTGGCCATCCCCCCCTGGGATTTCTCTCTTTCTGTCTCTCTGTCTCTCTGGCTAGTGCACACGCCCTATAGCAAAAACCTCTCCAAGAGAAAAAAAAAAAAAAGAAAAAGAAAAAGAAAGTATACTCAACCCTCCACACCTGAGGTGCCAATTGAATCAGTAAATGGAAAAGTTAATCTTTGTTTACCAGGAAACATTACATTTTCCTGAGATGGTGGAAAGTATAGATAATATTCATTGTACTTTACTTTTTATCAGGGGACTACCTGGGGCATTTACAGCAGAAACTTTCTTTTATTTACCTCCAGGGAACTCAAATACCATGTGACCTAGTCAGGCCCAGAAGGTGCTTTTGTGATAGCAGAGCATGGAAGAGCGAGCTCCATCTTTGGGGACTTGACAGTGGATGACAGTGCATTAGGGAGGTTAGATACACTAAATAGAGGAAAACGAGCGAGAAAGAGAGAACAAAACAAATCCAGAAATGCTCTTGACTATCTAAAAGGTCACCCCAGTTTTTGTTCGTTTGTTTGTTTTTAGTTTATTTATTTATCTTTTTATGAGAGAGAGAGAGACTGAAAACCTCAACAGAGTCTCATACTACAGTCTCCCCATTTCCCGCCAGACCACGGTGCATCTGTGTGTTCAGGTGAACCAGGGATTCAAACCACAGTTTTCCGTGTGGTTCCAGCACTGTAGAGTGATACCCTGCCACCTGCACCAACGCCGCTGGGCCAGGCACCCTGATTTCTGTCTCCCTGTGCCTTTTCTTCAGAAGGAAGACTCAAGTGGACACAGAGTCAATACGTAAAGGACAGACCAGCAGCTGACACAGTAGTTATGTCACTCAACTCCCACGTGGCCAACCATGGTTCTAGTTCATACCCAGTTTTGAAAATCATGCTAGGCATGTGTGTGTGAGTGTCCACGATACCGGGAGGAAAATGGAGGAGAAGGAATTATGGCGTGGCCATCCCTCCTGAGGAGTGATTTCTTGCATTTCTTTTTTTGGAGAGTTGTTGCTATAGGGCACATGCACTTATCAGAGAGACAGAGAGAGACAGAGAGACAGAAAGCGAGAAATCACCCCCCAGGGGGGATGGCCACGCTGCAATCCCTTCTCCTCCATTCTCCTCTTGGGATCTTGGGCACGTACGCACACGCACCCGGCGTGAGTTTAAGCCACCGGGTCCAGGACTCGAACCGCGGTCGGCTACATGGGAGTTCAGCGGCAGCCATTACTCTAACTGCTGGTCCCGATTTCTTACATTTCTTCTCGCCATGTCTGTCTGTCTCTCTGGTGAGCGCACGTGCCTTAAGGCAAAAGCCTCTTAGAAAACATGTTGAGGGTGATCTAGCTATTGCAGAAACAAAGTCAGCAGAAGCACTAGGAGGGTGGCTTCCTTTGTTGGGGATGATTACAGAGTACTCAGCCTGCTCTCCATCAGCTGAGGCATGCCTGTAACGTTACAGGCAACTTCCTGGCCAATGGGGTCTGCCAGTGTATTATCTTTCTTAGGCCTTTCTCAGGACAGAAAATATCCTTCCTGGGACCAGCAGTTAGCGTAATGGCGATGTTGCTGGACTCCCATGTAACCGACCGTGGTTCGAGTCCTGGACCTGGTGGCTTAAACTCATGCCGGGCGCGTGTGCATGCGTGTCCAAGATCCTGAGAGGAGAATGGAGAAGGGCTTGTGGCGTGACCATCCCCCCTGATAGGTGATTTCTTGTTTTCTGTCTCTCTGTCTCTCTCTGTCAGTCTGGCAAGTGCACACGCCCTGCAGCAAAAACCTCTACAAAAAAAAAAAGAAGAAAGAAAAAAGAAAATATGCTTCCTGTATGAAGTGACCAGTTTGTAGGTGGTTTCCATCGTGTGAACGGCAACACTCGCATCTACTCACAGGTATTTGGGATGGGCTCCTCTCCCACATGGCCATCGTGGCTGGTTTCCTTTCTCTCTCCAAATGAGAGTAAAACAAGATTGCTTACACTGTCAAAGCTGAGCTTTGGCCACTTTCCAACACCGTCTTGTCCCTCATGGTTTTATAGGTGTGTGTGTGGTTTGGGACCAGTAAACACAGTCTTTGAGCAGTTCCCCTCTGCTTCCCGGATGGCAGTTTGCCTGTGGATTCTCCTGGGTAGTCCTGAAGGAGACCATGTCCTGTGGGTAGCTGAAAGCTAGACTCAGTATCAGCTCGAAGGTATCTTTAAAGTGCAAACTTCAAGTGTGTCTTTAAGTACTAACTTCACAGGAGGGGAAGACACACTTGAACACTCTACCCGTTGGCCAAATACAATGACTTAGCAGTGATGCCAAAGCTCTGTGATGCTGAAGCACATGGGAAGGTCTTGGGTTCATATCCCAAGGTCTCCTAGTACACACCAGGCATCTGTGCATGTGGCCACGATCCGGGATGGCTGCAGCTGGGGGTGGGTCACAGTGTAAGGACCCTATTGGGGGTGTCTTTTTCTGTGTCTTCTCTCATTGAGAAATAGATTGATAAACTTAGAACACAATTTAAAACTCTGTTCATTCTTAACCAGTTTGGTGCTAGGAAAGTTGCTAAATTCTGCAAATTTACTCCACAATAAACATAAACCAGGTCTGACCATCTGCGTCCTGGCAGGGCACTGACAGCTGTCACCGGAGTGCATTCTATCGACAGAACTCATTATTCTGGGTCTCCCGATTTGGTGTCTTAAGCCAAGCCAGCTTTTTAAGCTTCCTTTTGTGCCAGAGCTACCATCTGATGGAAAGCTCTCTAAGAGTTACTGCCTGTCATATCCTGGGAGTCCTTTGCTTTCTGTCCAGATTCACCCTGTTGCATCTGCCAAAGGTAAAGCCCACTGGTGGTCTCCGAGCGGAGTCCATGAGAGTCAGGGTGTCCACGTGCTGTCGAACCTGAATGGCCGGATGGGGGAAAACGATTCCCCTTGGTTGGTATAGTTCTCCTTTTGTTGGCCTGACACATGTTTAAATCCATCATAAACAAACACGATAGCCCACGGAATAGAATTTTTTTCTTGTTAACAAGTACAAACGTTCAAGTAACATAAGCAAAAATCTCCCCTAGGCTGAGGGAAATACTCTACAGATATTTAGATTCTAGTTAAGGTATTTATACAGCTGCAGAAAAGGCGTCTCTCGGCTGATGAAGGGGAGCGGGTCCTTGATCCGTGGGCATTCTGGAGCCCAGTGTAGCCGTAGCTGCCGTTCCTAATCTCCTTTCCAGATTGCGCGAGCCCCTGGGGATGGTGGCACTGAACCTGGGCTGTATTGTGCAGACGCTCTCAAGTCTCTGACACAGGGCTCAGTTCCTTCTCAGAGCCACGCATGGACGACTGTGGAAAAAATTAGAATAAACTCCGAGGTGATCTTGAGACCATTAATTATAGCAAGATAAGTCCCCCAATAGGTCCAATACCCTCTCTTTACCTCACATGGTGTTTACAGACTCCCCTTACCCAAAGTGGATGTCTTTCGAGACTCCCAGCGGAGGCCTGAAACTGCAGATACCACTGATCTCTCCATAAGGGGATTTCAAAAGGTTGGTGGAGGGACCAGCAGTTAGCGTAATGGCTGTGTCGCTGGACTCCCACATAGTCGACCGTGGTTCAAGTCCCAGACCCGGTGGCTTGAACTCATGCCGGGCGCGTGTGCGTGCGTGCCCAAGATCCTGAGAGGAGAGTGGAGGAGAAGGGATTGCAGCATGGCCATACCCCCTGGGGGGTGATTTCCTGCTTTCTGTCTCTCTGTCTGTCTGGCAAGCGCACACGCCCTATAGCAAAAACCTCTCAAAAAAAAAAAAAAAAGGTTGGTGGAAAAAATGGAATTCAAGTATAAGTTTAGTTTGGTACAAAAATATTTAAAAATCTATGTTTTTTTTTTCACAATATGCCATTTTCCATGAATTTTGAAGGCCACCTTATATATATTTGTTTAAAATTTAATGATTTATTATTATTATTCTAATTTGATCAGAGAGAGACAGAGAGAGAGAGACAGGGAAAGTAAGAAAGCAAACTGCCAGGTCCAGGACTTGAACCACAGTCAGCCATGCGGGAGTCCAGCGTCTTAACTACCACACCACCTGCCAGCCCCTATACTGTTTGATCTATATATACCTATAATGAAGTTTAATTTATAAATTAGGTACAGAGATTAATACTACTAATAAAATAGAACAATTATAGCAATATACTCTAATAAAAGCCACTTTATTATAGTATATAATCTGATTATACTGTACCTACCTGTTTTTGAATCACGGTTGAGCGTGGGTAACGCTGAGCTTGAGGACATACGTTTTAGCAAAACGTTGATCTGTCTCCTCAAAGTGAAGCTCAGGTGTTAGCACCGGGCATTACAGATTGTAAGTATGTGCACTGCACTCTCCACTTTTTCCTCATTGTTTCTGTTCATCTCCAGTAGACAAAAGGTACTGTAAGGTTTCTGAAATGAGAGCTAGGAACTACTCCTCAAGATGCTCACTCACAACAAAGCCTGTTAGGTTTAGCAGTTTGATAATGCTTGATCTGTAAGTTCCTACCCCTCATTGAAGGTCTACAGAGTCGGGATCTACTGAACTTCATTCATCAAATGTCAGATGGCTACACTCCTAGTCTTCAGAGCATGGAGAAAGAAATTCATTCTGTCAAGTTATAAACTGGATTCAGAGTTACTAGTTAGTCCACAGCCCTGTGAAAGGCCTAAGTCCTTCACAGCTCTTTGCCACACCTGGAGTTCCTGGTGCCTGGACAGATCACTGCTCTAAGGGATTGTCTATATTTTCAGCACCTTGCAGTTTCCAAAAGTTCTGTTTGGTGGGTTATGGGAAATAGTGGACACTTGCTGATGTGGGGTTCTAGCTTGTTGGAGAGGTGACCCATTGGTTCCCATAGAGGACACATGGGGATCCACTCGTAGCTCATAGGATAAAACTTGTCACACTGAATTAGCAGTTAATTCATAAATTCAGAAACATAGCTGTTTGAGTGGGCCATAGTTACAAGCCATTTGGTGAATTTATTTCCAACCATTTTCTTCTTTCACATAACTGTCAGATCTTAACAGCTTCAAGTTTTTATATTTGGTGTTCATTTTATTGAACTCTTTATATTAAGAATGAAAGTGTTCAACCTAAGCAGCGATCATTTTTCCCATGAAAAAGACATGTGACAGTGTTTATAATAATTGGTGGTTGAATTCCCTTCCTGTTGGTGTGGTGTCTGTGTCAATTGAATATTCCTTTGGAAGACTACTCATAAATCCTCAGTTAACCAGCAGAGACACAGATGGCAACCCCCAGTGGGGTGTGGTCACACCACAGTCCTTTTTTCTTCATTCTTCTCCCCTCTCAAAATTTCGGGCATGGGGAACCAGCAGTTAGCGTAATGGCTATGTCGCTGGACTCCCACGTAGTCGACCGCAGTTCGTGTCCCGGACCCGGCGGCTTAAAACTCACGCCAGGCGCGTGTGCGTGCATGCCCAAGATCCCGAGAGGAGAATGGAGGAGAAGGGATTGCAGCGTGACCATCCCCCCTGGGGGGTGATTTCTCCCTTTCTGTCTCTATGTCTCTCTCTGTCTGGCGAGCGCACGCGCCCTACAGCAAAAAAAAAAAAAAACAGAACCTCTCCAAAAAAAAAAAAAAGAACCCCTTTTCCCTAAATATCTCCCAGCATGAGTCAGGAATCTCATCATTTTTGAGAAGGAATGATTTTCTCTCTCTCTCTTTCACTCTGTCTCTCTCTTTTTAGGTTTTTGCCATAGGGTATGTGTGTTCATCAGAGAGACAGAGAAGGAAAGTGAGAAATCATCCCCCGGGGGAATGACTGCTGCAAACCCTTGTCTGGTATTTTCCTCTTAGAATTTTGGGCATGCACACACACACACACACTCCCAGTGTGATTTTTCAACCCACTGGGGTCTAGGAATTGAACTACTGTCATCCATGTGGGAGCCCAGCACCTTAACTACGACACTACCTATTGGCCCCTTATATCCTCTCTTTTAGGGTTATAACTGATTTCAACATAATTTCCGACACAAACCCCATGCTTCCTGAGACAAATTACGAAGTCATAGAACATACTGTTTCGTTTGATCTCCAATCGTAAAACATTTAGTAAGAGACGCAGCTTTCCACACAGGCCATGAGCATTTCCGTTGTCAGAAAACAGCTTTGCCATCACAATACACACACCGGGTGTGCTTTGGAGAAAGGGTGGATGCTTCTCATGCAAAGCCGACATCTGCTGCTCAGGGAGAAGGTTGTAAGTGGAGACAGGGAGCATCTCTTCCTCTCTGGGTTCTAGGAGTTAGCCCGGAAGAGTCAAGATCCGCTAAAAACAGAACCTCTCCAAAAAAAAAAAAAAAGAACCCCTTTTCCCTAAATATCTCCCAGCATGAGTCAGGAATCTCATCATTTTTGAGAAGGAATGATTTTCTCTCTCTCTCTTTCACTCTGTCTCTCTCTTTTTAGGTTTTTGCCATAGGGTATGTGTGTTCATCAGAGAGACAGAGAAGGAAAGTGAGAAATCATCCCCCGGGGGAATGACTGCTGCAAACCCTTGTCTGGTATTTTCCTCTTAGAATTTTGGGCATGCACACACACACACACACTCCCAGTGTGATTTTTCAACCCACTGGGATCGAGGAATTGAACTACTGTCATCCATGTGGGAGCCCAGCACCTTAACTACGACACTACCTATTGGCCCCTTATATCCTATCTTTTAGGGTTATAACTGATTTCAACATAATTTCCGACACAAACCCCATGCTTCCTGAGACAAATTACGAAGTCATAGAACATACTGTTTCGTTTGATCTCCAATCGTAAAACATTTAGTAAGAGACGCAGCTTTCCACACAGGCCATGAGCATTTCCGTTGTCAGAAAACAGCTTTGCCATCACAATACACACACCGGGTGTGCTTTGGAGAAAGGGTGGATGCTTCTCATGCAAAGCCGACATCTGCTGCTCAGGGAGAAGGTTGTAAGTGGAGACAGGGAGCATCTCTTCCTCTCTGGGTTCTAGGAGTTAGCCCGGAAGAGTCAAGATCCGCTGCTGGAAAGGGAGCCACTAACCCTTCACCACACTGTGGCTGTCGGGGAGGCCAGACTCATCCTCAGTTTATAAACTGAAGTGAGAGGATGGACGGCTCACAGAGTTGGAGTAATTCAGCTCGGGTCAGACACTAGGCAGTGCGGAGCCGGGACAGGAGCCAGGCCGCCCACTTAGACAGCTCAACTGCCACCAGGACCTGACCTTGGGCAGAACTCTCATTCAATTCCGCTTCCTTCAAAACACCACGTGTTCAGACTCAGGATAAAACACAAGACAAAGGAGGAACATTACTGTAAAAAGGTTTGGTTACCACCTTGTTAACTTTACTGTCCCGTCATCGTCTTCCAACTTATTAAATATCAAAACAAAATTTATTATTTGCAAATTTTTAGCAAAATTGGAGGACATGTTTGACAAGGCCTCTGTCTTAGAATAAAATGATGAACTCTTTCTAGTTTCTTCCCTCATCTCCTATACCAGTGAGAACTTCTTCTAGATCCATGTGCGTTATTCAGAGGAGGTATTTTTTTAATTGTGTTGAAATATACTAACATAAAAGTTATCATTAAAGCCACTTTAACTGTACCACTTAGTGGCGTCAACACGTTGACACTGTGCACCACCATCACCACCATCCACCTCCAGGACCTTTTCATTATCAGGAAAGAAACTCTGTCCCTATGAAAGAGTCATTCCCGTTACACTCCCTCCCTCTGGTAACCTTTTTTTTTTTTTAATTGTTTTATTTTATTTTATTTATTCATTCATTTATTTTTTAATTTGACCAGAGGGAGACAGAGAGAGAGAAGGTGAGAAAGCAAGCCACTGCCGGGGTCCAGCCTCGGTGGGGCGCAGGTGAACAGAAGACAAAGGTCTTGGTGCCTTTTCATGCACGTCCTGAGTTGGACACCCCTCAGAGTTCACTCTCTGAGGAGTGACCCCTGCTAGGAATTATCATGCCTTTTTATTGAAAATGTGTTACATGCAAGTAAATGGGTGAGGGGCTACGTGTTCTAATTACCAGCTCATAAAGTTTTAACAAGAGAGAACATGGGTTCCATTCAGGGTTGGGTTAAGGGTGGGTCTAGTGCAGTTCCGCAATTGTTCGTTTGATGTAGGTGTCTTCATAGAATGCAATTTCGGGAAAGCAGCTCCAGCAAACAGAGATAATTATCAGCTGAGGCGGCGGCAGCCATCTTGTGATTACTGAGCACGATACTGAGAAAAGAAAATCTCAAGTATAGATATTAGTTCTTATGGATCTCAATAAAGAATAGAACTTATATAATTTTATAGGGATCTAAAACTTAATTCAAGGAATCCTAATATATCATAAAAGGGGTAAAACTACTGCTTACTAAGTAAGGGCGGGGGCAGCTTTTTTTGTTTTTTTGGAGAGGTTTTTATTTTTTTATTTTTTTTTCGCTGTAGGGCGCGTGCGCTCGCCAGGCAGAGAGAGACAGAGAGACAGAAAGTGAGAAATCACCCCCCGGGGGATGGCCACAGCTCAATCCCTTCTCCTCCATTCTCCTCTTGGGATCTTGGGCACGCATGCACATGCGCCCAGCGTGAGTTTTAAGCCACCGGGTCCAGGACGCGAACCGCGGTTGACTACGTGGGAGTCCAGCAACACAGCCATTACGCTAACTGCTGGTTCCCAGGACAGGGACAGCTTTTTTAACTGGTGGTAAAGTGACTAACAAGTTAATGAAGAACTTTAAAGTTTAAACTTGTGGCATACTTAAAATATTCTATTGTGCCTGTGGTGCCACTGCTATGTATTTTGTTAGAACATTAGCCATAGTGGGGCGGGAGTGCCCTGGGCCCGTTTTGAACTAAAAGATTATTCTTAAGCTTATGTTAAATGTATCTTGAAGGGCCTTCCAAAGGTCAAGAAGATTTCTGCCTAGATGTGACCTCATCACACCCTCTATTGTGACTGTCCAGAGTAAAGCATTGTAATTAACAGTAGGTGGTCAGAGCAAAGGGGAGCGGTCGGGGGACTTCCTGGAAAATTTTATCATATACTCAGGATGTATAAGAGAGCCATGTAGTTCTTTTATAGTAGTATATTGGGGAGTCAGAGAGGGGTTGCTTCCCAGCAAGGCTACCACAGTTTCTGGAGCGAATAGCAAGCAGCCTTGCTGACATGCTAATTCGACCTAAGTTTTATTCCTAGGTCGGGGTGGGGGAGGGTACACAGCAGCGGCCTTGCCAACGTGCTGACCTGACCTAAGTGGTAGAGGTCAAAAGCTCAAAACGGATCCTGGGGCCCTACCATGTTGGACTCCTCCAAGCCACCAGGTCCAGGACTTGAACCATGGTCAGTCATATGGGAGTGTCCAGCACCTTAACCACCATGCCACCTGCTGGTCCCTCTGGTAACCTTTATTCTATTTTCTGTCTCCATGAATTTGTCTATTCTAGATACTTCATAGAAGTGGAATCATACAATACTTGTCCTTGAGTGTCTGGCTTATCTCGCTCAGCATACCCAGTGTTCTTCCATATCGTGGCCTGTGTCAGAATTTCATTCCTATCATGGCTGAGTAATACACCACCATGTAGTTACACACATTTTGTTATCCACTCATCTGATGGACACTAGGTTGCTTCCATTATTTTCTTTTGTAAAATATTTGCCAAAGGGTGCACATGCTTCCAGGAGTGAGAGAGAGAGAGAGAGAGAAAGTGAGAAAGCAACACCCCATGGGAGAGGGTCATGCTGCAATCCCTTCTCCACCTTTTCATCCTTTGAGATTTTGGACCTCATGCACACATGCCCAGTGTATTTTTCAAACCACAAGATCCAAGATTTCAACCTACAGTTCACCATGTGGGATTCAGCTGCTTTAACCACCACATCGTGGGATGACTCACTTCTATCTTTTAACTATGGAGAATAATGTTGCTATGAATATTGATGTACAAGTGTCTGTTTGAATTTCTGCTTTCAATTCATACACACACACACACACACACACATACACACATGCAAGTGGAATTGCTGGGTCATATAGATTTTGTTTTGTTATTTTGTTTGTTATTTAGTTTTTATTTATAATCATAAACTTAACTTTGCAACTTGGCTAGATTTTGAGGAGAATAAGGAAAATATGGAACCCAAGAAACTGCAGAGGGAGCACAGGTCACAGGACGTAGCGAGCAGATCGGGCGGAGAGGGCTCTCCTGAGCTGCAGAAGGAAGGGTCTGGTGGTTGAGAGGAAACAAGCCCAATTCATTAGCGTTGTCCACAGTAGCCATGGCGATCTTGCTGCTCTTGCCATTCTTGGGCCCAAAGCACTCTATGGCTTCCACAATATCCATGCCCTCTTCCACCGCATGCTCACCATCCCACCACTCAGTCCTGGCAGTGCAGATGCAAAACAGAACTGTTTGTGTTGGGTCCAGAATCTGCCATGCCAGGACCTGCATGTTTTAGGATGAAGTTCTCATCACCGAATTTTCTCCTGCAGACAGACTTGCTGCCAGTACCATTGTGGTGTGTGGAGTCATCACCCTGGCACATAGACCCAGGAATAATTCTGTGACAGCAGGGACTCTTGTAGCCAAATAGTTTATCTCCAGTGTTCAATTATGAAAGTTTTCTGCTGTCTTTGGGACTTTGTCTGCAAACAGCTTGAAGGAGATGCGGCCCAAGTCTTCACCATCAACAGCAATACTGAACACAGCGGAGTTGACTATGACCGATGGCAAGTGACGGAATGCGGTATTTGCAAAGCCTAGATTTTTTTTTAAGCTTATTTCTCAAAAGAAAGAGGTAGCACCCCCCTCTAACAGGGTCTTGATGTAGAGATCTATCCTAGCTTCAGCCCGTCCCACTCGATGGCACACCTGTGCCTGGTCTACACAGGGAGGGAGGTCTCCTCTGTTAACCAGTGACCTTCCCGTATGGGAAGGTCAGTGTGGGGGCACCTCTGTGTTCACACAGGGTCTTGCCTTACCACCATGCCATCTGGGCCCTGGACCATATGTAGTTCTGTTTCACTTTTTGAGGAACTGTCATGAGGTTTTCCATAGTGGCTAAACTATTTTACATTCCTATCAAAGATTCTAATTTTCCACATCCTTGCCAACAGTTATTTTCCATTTTTTTAAAAACAGCCTTCCTAGTGAGTTGAGAAAAAGCTATTTTATTTTTGAGACGTTTTTGCTATAGGGCACGTGTGCTTGCCAGACAAAGAGAGACAGAGAGAAATCACACCCCCCCCGGGGGGGATGGCCACGCCGCAATCCCTTCTCCTCCATTCTCCTCTCGGGATTTTGGGCACGCACGCACACGCGCCCAGCATGAGTTTTAAGCCACCGAGTCCGGGACGCGAACTGCGGTCGACTACGTGGGAGTCCAGCGACATAGCCATTATGCTAACTGCTGGTTCCCATCTGCTTTTATTTTTCTTACAATTGAAAAGGCATCTACTATATTGGACTTTCTCACACCAAGTGGCATCTGAAACTGTGGACCCAAGTTTATTAGTTTGGTTGCAGAGCAGGGGACGTGGGCAGGGCTGGGGGAGCCAAGGTTGAAGAGCAAGGGGAGATGGGAAGCTGAGTGGAAGAACAGGGTTTGAAACGGGAGGTTCGGGGGGTAGAATTAGAGACTGGTCGGAATACAGGGTCAGAGGGCTGAAAGAGCCGGTCTGACAGCTGTCGTGAGTCTCGGCTACTTGTGGCGTAGATAACCTGAAAGATCTTCCACTAACACATCTAGGAGCGCTGGCTGAACGGTAAGACATGTATTTATTTGTTTCTGTTTTTAATGTAGATACGTCTGAGAGGTGACACTCTGGCTGCCAAAGGATGGGTTCCTCGTCTGTCACCCAGGTGTCTGCTCGTTCTCCGTTGCCTAGGGCATCTCTTCAATGCCTCAGTAGAGACAGGGGATGAAGGAAACCCCGGGTCTTCATCAGGTGGGACATTGGAACCAAGAGACCTACATAAAGTCAGGATTGTCAAAGGGCTGCTCTTTTCCTAAGAGTAAGATCTGCAGATAAATACCAACACCACCAGCAACCCCCACCCCAACTACGCAACCTCCAGCAGGAGTCAACAGGAGGCAGGTATCCCTTGTTCCTCTGCCATTGGCTTGGCCCAGACGTCCCAAAACAATGTAGTCACAATTATTTAGCAACTGCCTTTTCTTGCCTCTTATGGAGAAAAGCCAAGTCAGGATACAATACACACCTGGTATTAGTGTTCCGTATTCTACTAATATACATCCCTCATTATGACCGGAATGACCTCCCCAAAGTCAGCTAAGCAGACTGTCTTCTAGACTAGACTCTTGGGTCAGAGGGCAGGAGTGGGCCTGGTGGAGCAGCTCCTGTCCAGCGTGGGGGCACCTCTGCGTTCACTGTGTTGGCCTCCAGCCCGGGTGGTCCGTCATCTGCATTCCTAGTTAACTCGCCATTGATTAAACACATGCTCTGAAAGGTGATTTTTTAAAAAGATTTTTAAAATTTAATTTATTGTTGTTATTATTATTACTTTTAATTTGCTATAGGGCACATGTGCTTACCAGAGAGAGAGAGAGAGAGCAA
>NW_006160139.1:495069-497137 GCF_000334495.1 Tupaia belangeri chinensis | reverse complement strand
GCACCTGTCCCGTCCCTGGTTTGCGCAGTTTATCACCTTTGACAATCCACGTCAGTAAGTCTCACCTGGTGGGCAGCCTAGCCAAGAGTTCGCAGAGGCTGATCTTAGAACGCTCTGAGAAACGGATGCGGTAGAAGGTGCTAAGTCTACCAGCAGGGGGAGCCCCGTTTCCAAAGATAGGCACGTGGCCATCGCGCTTGGACGGTGCCAGTGACCTTAATGAAAATACAGGACCTGGCTACAAGAAGATTTCTCTGACTCAGACGTACTTCAGAGATAAATATAGACTGTATTATTAATTTTACTTGATTCCTCACTGCCCATTATACTTCCAGTGCAGGCACACTCTGAAAGAAAGGAAGAGAGAAAGAGCAAACGAGAGGGAGAAAGGAAAAAAAGCAATTAGAAACATAAAACGAAGAACTCAGCATTTTAAAGGGTCATGCCAAGGCTTTTGAAAAGAAAATCAGAAGTACTGCACATTTGGGACCAGCAGTTGGTGTAATGGCTATGTCGCTGGACTCCCATGTAGCCGACAGCAGCTTGAGTCCCGGACCTGGTGGCTTTAAACTCACGCCCGGCGCATGTGCGTGCGTGCCCAAGATCCGGAGAGGAAAATAGAGGAGAAGAGATTGCGGCGTGGCCATCCCCCCTGGGGGGTGATTTCTCGCTTTCTGTCTCTCTGTCTCTCTCGGTCTTTCTGGCGAGCGTACACGCCCCATAGCAAAAACCTCTCAAAGAAAAAAAAAGAAGTACCATAGATTTTATAATCTCTCACGAAGGTCTTTTAGGATAGGTAAACCATGTTCAGGAAGTTTATTCAAGTATTTGGGGCTTTTAAAAAATCTCCCAGAATAATATATAAATATAATTCAACTATAATCTAAAACTCAAAGGAATTCTTAAAAGTTTGACAAGATTGGGGCCAGCAGGTGGCATGGTGGGTGAGGCACTGGATTCCCACATGGCTAACTGTGGTTTGAGTCCTGGACCTGTGGCATGAAAATCACAACAAATAATAGGTAAATAAATAAATAAAGGTTAAAAGGAAAAAAAGCTTGACAAGATTATTCAAAATTTCATCTGAAAGAGGAAAGGTGCAGGAAGGTATTTAAAATACTGAAAAGATCATCTTGTTTCGTCTATTCTTCTTTCAAATATGAGATTTCAAATAACTCCACCCCTAAGTATTGCAGTCTGTAAGCCGTGGGTGAGGGCAGCCCTGTCCGTGCACGACAACATTCGTAGGAGTCCCCGAAGTTGAACACCACTCACACGTGCGTTTCTGCAGACGTGTTACAGACGCCTCGTTACCGTGGAAGTCAGGCTCCGGTCCGTCGAGGGCACATCCCGTGGGCTCCCTCTTGGTTCTGTGCTCACACCTGAAGCAGTCCCAGTGGCCTTGGGTACCACACGTGGGTCACGTGCCCACTCCCGGCCCCAGATGGGAGGACTTTTGTCACGGGAAGTGCTCGTAAGCAGAGTCAACACAAATAGCGCTGCACCACGGCTTTTCCGACCAGCTTCCTAAGTCTGCCGTCACAGGTAGAAACGCACTTCCTGTGTAATCTCAAACCGACTGAGTGCCAGGAAATAGCCAGCCCTCGCCCAGCTCCGTGGTGACGACACGGAGGTAACTTACCGCTCAGGTGATGCTGGGTCCATAGGGAAGATCAGGCTCGGGTTGGACACACACGCCAAGGATGTGTGCCTGCGATCCTGGCTGGCTGGGACGTCTGGGGAGGAAGTCATCATCGCCTGAGACTGCTGAAGGTGCTTATCTCTCTCTTATGAAAGAAACGAATAAATTAAAAAAAAAAAAAACTTAGGGAGTTTTCAGAGCTTTTCCTGTGTATTGCAGAGGGATCTGCTCTGGGCCTTGTTTCCAGACTCCCTGTGTAGACGCTGCACGTGCGCTGCCCCTGTCCTGCCCCAGAGGTGCCCTTAGGAAATTGTGGTTCTTCTGGGAGCAGGCTCGCAGTCCACAGGAGCGACTGAAACTGTCACCTCCTTGCCAGCTGCTGAAAGTGGTCGCTCTTGGGACCAGCAGTTAGCATAATGGCTATGT
>NW_006160139.1:426480-489741 GCF_000334495.1 Tupaia belangeri chinensis | reverse complement strand
GAACTGTCATGAGGTTTTCCATAGTGGCTAAACTATTTTACATTCCTATCAAAGATTCTAATTTTCCACATCCTTGCCAACAGTTATTTTCCATTTTTTTAAAAACAGCCTTCCTAGTGAGTTGAGAAAAAGCTATTTTATTTTTGAGACGTTTTTGCTATAGGGCACGTGTGCTTGCCAGACAAAGAGAGACAGAGAGAAATCACACCCCCCCCGGGGGGGATGGCCACGCCGCAATCCCTTCTCCTCCATTCTCCTCTCGGGATTTTGGGCACGCACGCACACGCGCCCAGCATGAGTTTTAAGCCACCGAGTCCGGGACGCGAACTGCGGTCGACTACGTGGGAGTCCAGCGACATAGCCATTATGCTAACTGCTGGTTCCCATCTGCTTTTATTTTTCTTACAATTGAAAAGGCATCTACTATATTGGACTTTCTCACACCAAGTGGCATCTGAAACTGTGGACCCAAGTTTATTAGTTTGGTTGCAGAGCAGGGGACGTGGGCAGGGCTGGGGGAGCCAAGGTTGAAGAGCAAGGGGAGATGGGAAGCTGAGTGGAAGAACAGGGTTTGAAACGGGAGGTTCGGGGGGTAGAATTAGAGACTGGTCGGAATACAGGGTCAGAGGGCTGAAAGAGCCGGTCTGACAGCTGTCGTGAGTCTCGGCTACTTGTGGCGTAGATAACCTGAAAGATCTTCCACTAACACATCTAGGAGCGCTGGCTGAACGGTAAGACATGTATTTATTTGTTTCTGTTTTTAATGTAGATACGTCTGAGAGGTGACACTCTGGCTGCCAAAGGATGGGTTCCTCGTCTGTCACCCAGGTGTCTGCTCGTTCTCCGTTGCCTAGGGCATCTCTTCAATGCCTCAGTAGAGACAGGGGATGAAGGAAACCCCGGGTCTTCATCAGGTGGGACATTGGAACCAAGAGACCTACATAAAGTCAGGATTGTCAAAGGGCTGCTCTTTTCCTAAGAGTAAGATCTGCAGATAAATACCAACACCACCAGCAACCCCCACCCCAACTACGCAACCTCCAGCAGGAGTCAACAGGAGGCAGGTATCCCTTGTTCCTCTGCCATTGGCTTGGCCCAGACGTCCCAAAACAATGTAGTCACAATTATTTAGCAACTGCCTTTTCTTGCCTCTTATGGAGAAAAGCCAAGTCAGGATACAATACACACCTGGTATTAGTGTTCCGTATTCTACTAATATACATCCCTCATTATGACCGGAATGACCTCCCCAAAGTCAGCTAAGCAGACTGTCTTCTAGACTAGACTCTTGGGTCAGAGGGCAGGAGTGGGCCTGGTGGAGCAGCTCCTGTCCAGCGTGGGGGCACCTCTGCGTTCACTGTGTTGGCCTCCAGCCCGGGTGGTCCGTCATCTGCATTCCTAGTTAACTCGCCATTGATTAAACACATGCTCTGAAAGGTGATTTTTTAAAAAGATTTTTAAAATTTAATTTATTGTTGTTATTATTATTACTTTTAATTTGCTATAGGGCACATGTGCTTACCAGAGAGAGAGAGAGAGAGCAAGCCGCCACATCTGGAACTTGAGCCGTGGTCAGCCACGTGGGAGTCCACCGCCTCGACTACCCCCCCCAGGGTGATATTTTACATATATGTCCCTATTTAATTTTTTTCAATAATCTTGCAAGGTAGGTTTTATCAGCTCCTGTTCGAGACTAAGAACAGTTGGATTCAAAGAACACTTTGCCCAGAGCTAGAGAGCAGTGAAGCTGGATGTAAACTTCCTTCTTACTTCAGAACGCTTGCTTTTCCTACTGCGAGCATTGCTCTCACATCACAGAGCTCCAGGCTCAGCTTAGCCTCCCGGATCCTCCAACCCGCGGCGCCCGGGAGGCAGTTAAAGCATCTCTCCCCATCTGCATTCAACCACTTCACGGTAGCGTGGAATGAGCCAGCGCAAACGCGTTTCCATCACACAAATGAGCGAATCTGCGAATCGTGTCTTACAGAGCACCTGCCAAAGCACCGCTCACTGCCTTCTTCAGAGCAGTCCCTCACCTTTCCCGTCCCTGGTTTGCGCAGTGTATCACCTTTGACAATCCACGTCAGTAAGTCTCACCTGGTGGGCAGCCTAGCCAAGAGTTCGCAGAGGCTGATCTTAGAACGCTCTGAGAAACGGATGCGGTAGAAGGTGCTAAGTCTACCAGCAGGGGGAGCCCCGTTTCCAAAGATAGGCACGTGGCCATCGCGCTTGGACGGTGCCAGTGACCTTAATGAAAATACAGGACCTGGCTACAAGAAGATTTCTCTGACTCAGACGTACTTCAGAGATAAATATAGACTGTATTATTAATTTTACTTGATTCCTCACTGCCCATTATACTTCCAGTGCAGGCACACTCTGAAAGAAAGGAAGAGAGAAAGAGCAAACGAGAGGGAGAAAGGAAAAAAAGCAATTAGAAACATAAAACGAAGAACTCAGCATTTTAAAGGGTCATGCCAAGGCTTTTGAAAAGAAAATCAGAAGTACTGCACATTTGGGACCAGCAGTTGGTGTAATGGCTATGTCGCTGGACTCCCATGTAGCCGACAGCAGCTTGAGTCCCGGACCTGGTGGCTTTAAACTCACGCCCGGCGCATGTGCGTGCGTGCCCAAGATCCGGAGAGGAAAATAGAGGAGAAGAGATTGCGGCGTGGCCATCCCCCCTGGGGGGTGATTTCTCGCTTTCTGTCTCTCTGTCTCTCTCGGTCTTTCTGGCGAGCGTACACGCCCCATAGCAAAAACCTCTCAAAGAAAAAAAAAGAAGTACCATAGATTTTATAATCTCTCACGAAGGTCTTTTAGGATAGGTAAACCATGTTCAGGAAGTTTATTCAAGTATTTGGGGCTTTTAAAAAATCTCCCAGAATAATATATAAATATAATTCAACTATAATCTAAAACTCAAAGGAATTCTTAAAAGTTTGACAAGATTGGGGCCAGCAGGTGGCATGGTGGGTGAGGCACTGGATTCCCACATGGCTAACTGTGGTTTGAGTCCTGGACCTGTGGCATGAAAATCACAACAAATAATAGGTAAATAAATAAATAAAGGTTAAAAGGAAAAAAAGCTTGACAAGATTATTCAAAATTTCATCTGAAAGAGGAAAGGTGCAGGAAGGTATTTAAAATACTGAAAAGATCATCTTGTTTCGTCTATTCTTCTTTCAAATATGAGATTTCAAATAACTCCACCCCTAAGTATTGCAGTCTGTAAGCCGTGGGTGAGGGCAGCCCTGTCCGTGCACGACAACATTCGTAGGAGTCCCCGAAGTTGAACACCACTCACACGTGCGTTTCTGCAGACGTGTTACAGACGCCTCGTTACCGTGGAAGTCAGGCTCCGGTCCGTCGAGGGCACATCCCGTGGGCTCCCTCTTGGTTCTGTGCTCACACCTGAAGCAGTCCCAGTGGCCTTGGGTACCACACGTGGGTCACGTGCCCACTCCCGGCCCCAGATGGGAGGACTTTTGTCACGGGAAGTGCTCGTAAGCAGAGTCAACACAAATAGCGCTGCACCACGGCTTTTCCGACCAGCTTCCTAAGTCTGCCGTCACAGGTAGAAACGCACTTCCTGTGTAATCTCAAACCGACTGAGTGCCAGGAAATAGCCAGCCCTCGCCCAGCTCCGTGGTGACGACACGGAGGTAACTTACCGCTCAGGTGATGCTGGGTCCATAGGGAAGATCAGGCTCGGGTTGGACACACACGCCAAGGATGTGTGCCTGCGATCCTGGCTGGCTGGGACGTCTGGGGAGGAAGTCATCATCGCCTGAGACTGCTGAAGGTGCTTATCTCTCTCTTATGAAAGAAACGAATAAATTAAAAAAAAAAAAAACTTAGGGAGTTTTCAGAGGTTGTCCTGTGTATTGCAGAGGGATCTGCTCTGGGCCTTGTTTCCAGACTCCCTGTGTAGACGCTGCACGTGCGCTGCCCCTGTCCTGCCCCAGAGGTGCCCTTAGGAAATTGTGGTTCTTCTGGGAGCAGGCTCGCAGTCCACAGGAGCGACTGAAACTGTCACCTCCTTGCCAGCTGCTGAAAGTGGTCGCTCTTGGGACCAGCAGTTAGCATAATGGCTATGTCTCTGGACTCCCATGTAGCCGACTGTGGTTCGAGTCCCAGATCCTGTGGCTTAAACTCACACCAGGCACTTGTGTATGTGTGCCCAAGATCCTGAGAGGAGAATGGAGGACAAGGGATTGTGATGTGGCCATCCCCTCTTGGGGGGTGATTTCTCACTTTCTGTAGCAAAAACCTCTAAAAAAAAAAAAAAAGGTTATACGCTTTAGGTAAATTGTGTGGTTTGTGAATTATATTTCAATAAAGCTGTTTTTAAAATGAGTTAATGCACACCTGATGATCTTCCTGATTTTGGTATAGGTGCCTCTGATAGCTGGTTAAGAGACACTTGTAGATTTTCTTTTAAGGTTAAGTTCCTAACACCATTATCATTCTTTTTCTTTGAGAGGTTTTGCTATAGGGCACGTGCGCTCGCCAGAAAGACAGAGAGACAAAGAGACAGAAAGTGAGAAATCACCCCCCAGGGGGGATGGCCACGGTGCAATCTCTTCTCCTCCATTCTCCTCTTGGGATCTTGGGCACGCACACACACGCGCCAGGCGTGAGTTTAAGCCACTGGGTTCAGAACGCAAACCGCGGTCGACTACGTGGGAGTCCAGAGACATAGCCATTACGCTAACTGCTGATCCCACACCGTTATCTTTATAATGATCCTAGTGAGATTTACAGCGTTCTCTGTATTAGTTTCCGCTTACCAGTATTAAAGAGAGCTCATCAACGCCCACTATCCACAAAGGGGGTGTGCATTCTGTGTCTTCCTTACTTGGTGTATTGTTGGGCCTAGCTTTGCTGTGGAGAGGAAGATTTGTCTCCTATGCCTCGTAAGACATGGCAGCCCTATGAGAAAGCAGATTCATTGTTTCATTTGTGAAAAATCTACCAAGAACATTCCATTTATCTTCTGAAAGACTAAGCTTCAGAAGTCAGAGCGTGAATTTGTAAGGTGTGATAAATACTTTATGTTGTTTCCTTTTCACTCTCGGGACGTTTTGAGAGCTGTGCTGGGCTCTAGAGCCAAACCCTGGCTCAAAATGCAGCTCGACTTCCAGCTGCGTGTGTGTGAGAGTCAGTGACCGCCCCAGGGCTGCCTGTCCTGTGAACTGAGTTAAGGCCCGATTCCACAGAACAGAATCCGAAGGTGCTCCCAGTACTGGCCCTGCGAACGATCTTGCAGACTCAGCTCAGCAGAGAGCGTGCCCATCGGTACAGTTCTGGGGGATTTTAGTAGCTGTCACAAAGCAAGGTTTCTGTGGTTAAATACATTTGGGCAAGACTGGATTATACAAAGCTAAATCACATACCTTTTCCTTTAGATGTCAGGACATCTAAGAACATTTTATGTGGATCTGTAGGCAGCACGTATTTCCCAGTCTTACTAGAGTATGGAGTCTTGTCATCATATAACGTTAGCGATCTGCAGGGCACGTTTAGCGAAATGTATTTCCTCATCAGAGAAACGAGTCCTCAGCCGTGACTGCCATTCCCGTCCCACAATATTGTGACGGACTGGTTCTCATATATTTCTTGAAAGACTTTAAAATTTAAAAATAAAATGTTAATATAGTTGAAGGAAAAAGATAACAGCTTGCTATAAAATATAGCTGTTTCTTCTACTCTTAAACCAGAGCTGAGATGCGGTTACAGAGAGTCCTAATTAAAAACAAAACAAAACAAACAAAACAAAAACAAACAAACAAACAAAAACCTAGAGTAATACCGAAATGCTATTAAATTTAATCTCTACCAGAACAGAGCTAGTTTCTTTAAAATATTACCTGCCTCCTTTTGACTAGTAATTCTGTGTAGTCAATGAAAGGGTTAAATGTTTCCTAAGTGCCTTAGGGATGAACAGGGTTAACGCACTGTCTCCCTGGCCTTAGGTATTCTCATTGGGAAGACCCATCTAAAACTCCCAGGTGCTTCAGACATTCTTTCTCCTTCCCCCTTTTTCTTCCTGGGTTAGTTGGCCCTTTCTTGACTTCATTGCAGATAGCTGACCTTATATTTTCTAAGTTCTTGCCTTCAGACGTAAGAGTGTAACATCTGTCAACAGTTAGCACCAAAACTAAAGTCAGAATACCAGTAACTACAGCAGCCATAGGTGACATGTGAAGGTAACAGTGAGACAACTCCAGGACCAACACATGGCTCACCCTCATACCCAACCCCAGCACCCCCTTCTGTAGGCCCCGATGAAAGCTCCTTGCCCCCCATCCTTTGGGCTAATGCCACTGTCTGCATCTGGCTCCTTTCCTCCCTTTGGGAAGTGGATACATTCTTTTCTGTCTACGTCCTCTCTAAGTTTGTGAATTCTTCCACAGCCCACAACAGAGGCCACCCTCATGTCCCGCAGAGATCACTCTAACAACCTGTGCTTCCATCACCAAATTTGCAAGTGGATTGAGGCTTCCTTCTCTGCCCTGTAAGATGTGAGAACTTGGGTTAAACTCGACTACATGGGGAAGGTGCTAACCCCTCTCACACTGTCCCAAACAAGCAGGAAAAAGTCAGATTTTTAAAGAGGGAGCAGTGTGGCAGAACAAGTGGGCTGCCTTCAGAGGCTTCAAACCAATCCAGGTGCCGTCTCAGAATTCTAAAGAATTTCTCAGTAAAGAGTTTCACATTATTATTCTGCACTGGGACCCTCAGGTTATGTAGCCCATCCTGTGGGGAGGAAGCACGACCTTTCTGTGGCTGACCCCTGAGTTGGCTGGCTGGGTGCTGACGGAGCTCTTGCCCAAATGCCACAGACAGGAAAGAAATTTGACAGTGCTAAACCATGTGGCAGCCAAAGAACAATAAAATGATAAATTTGTATTTTGTGGGTGAGCTAATGAAATACTTGGTTTCTTATCCTGCTCTGAAGCCCTGAGTAACTTACAGCACCGGAAAGAACAGACTGTGGGTGATAATGCTCAGGACATAAATTCTCTATTTGTCTAGCCATCAATTTCCCCCCAGCAGAAGTGCCGTGGGAGGTATGTCACACAGGAACGTTGCCCTACATGCCATCCAGTGAGCGTAAGCCACTTCATCCCACCCTAAATGCAAATAAAAAAGAACAATCACCTGGGGGGCCAGCAGATGGCAAAATGGTTATGTCTCTGGACTCCCACGTAGTCGACTGCAGTTCAAGTCCCGGACTTGGTGGCTTAAAACTCAGCTGGGTGCTTGTGTGTGTGCCCAAAATCCTAAGAAGAGATGGAAGGAGAAGGGATTGTGGTGTAGCCAGCCCCCCTGGGGGGGGGTGATTTGTTGCTTTCTGACTCTCTGTCTCTACAGTGAGCGCACACCCCCTATAACAAAATTCCCCCCCCCCAAAAAAAAGAACAATCATTTGGACATCTTGGATGAATCATCCTTTGGGGCAAAAAGTTTCAAAGAATCTTAAAGTCAAAATCATAATACTAATCAATTTTTCCCCTTATTTTTCCATCTCCCTATTACATCTTACAAAGAAAATAACTTTGAAATGGCCAACCCACTTTCTGTTCTGTTTCTGCTTTCTTCCTCTCTTCTCTGTCTATAACACCAACCTCCTCTGCTCAGTTCATTGAACACTTATGCTATTTTATGGGTATGAAATGTTGCCAAATTCAGATCACAAATAAAGCTAATTAGGATTTTTTTTAAGAAAGTCATAGTTGTACCATTTTTAGTAAGAATATTTTTGGACACTGTATAGGCATAATTTAAAATCTTATGGGTGCCATGCTACAAAGGAAAATTGTGGATTCTAAAAATACTTATGGAATATGGTTGCTTTTACTCACACGTTTTATCATTTTTTCATTGACACACAATAACACATAATTTATGGAGTACAAAGTGATTTTTCCTGTACATGAATACAATGTATAATGATCAAATCAGAGTAACTGGAATATCCATCATCTCAAATGTTTATTGTTACTTCGTGTTGGGAATATTAAAAATCCTCTCCTCTACTATTCTGAAATATATAAGTTATTGTTAAGATATGTTGAGTTTTCAAAAATTTGCTAGATGGCATCTGTGCTCAACGAGAGAGAGAGAGAGAAAGAGAGAAAGAGAGAGAGAGAGAGAGAGGGAAAGCAAGAAGGGACCCTCCTTGGGTGCAAGTCACTGCAATCCTTTATTCTCCATGTTCCCTTCAGGATTTTAGGCATGCATGCCATGTATCTGGCATGGTTTTCAAGACACCACGTCTGGATACCCTGATTTTTAAAACTAGAGCTTATAGATGATCCACAGAGAAGAGCATTTGTTCCCAGGCAGCTTCAGGGGGTCGTGAGTTCAACGCAGAGCATTCATATCGTGCCATGGTGGAGAATCCGTGAAGGAGACTGAGAAGGTGCTCACGGGAATGAGAAGAAAAGAGTGTCTTGTCGCAGCAGCCTAAATAAGAGTATTTCCCAAATGGAGAGGTCAGGGGTGACCAGTCATCCCTACCCGGGGATGCAGAGCACTTACATACAGAACATCCCAGGAGGAAGAAGCACAAAAGCCCCACACTGAAATAGGGACCAGCACGGTGTTAGAGGAGCTTCAAGTCAGGCACTGTCACAATTTGTGACTGCTGCTCCACTCACGTGTCCGGACGTGACTGTGTTCAGTGACCTCAGAGTCAGGAAATGAGAACTGTCAGAGAAGAATGCAGGAAGGCAGTAAGAAGGGTCTTCAGAGAAAGTTGAGGGGGTCTGGAGAGGCAGGAAAAACAACCAGAAGAGGGCCTTGCCTAAGCCTATAGTTGTACTTAAAGAAGTACTTAACATTACTGAGCTGCAGAGAGGTCAGATCAGAAAAGAGCTGAAAGACGTCTACTGGATTTAACAACGGAAAAACACTGAGGAGGTCGGAAAGAATGTTCAATGGGAGAGCTGGGTTATAGAGGGTCAGGAGGTGACAGGAAGGCAAAGAAAAAGAAGCAAGTGTGGACTGCCCCTTCAGAAACCCAAGTGGAAAAAAATAACCTCATTTCCTAACCCACGTTGCCACTGGGGCTTCTTAACTGCAGACAGCAGTCCTGAAGATCTGTGAGGATGGGGCCTTCAGCTGTCACGTTCATTTTCGATCCCCACTGGAGAGTTGGTACGTAGCAGGTGCTCATCGGGTATTGAATGAATGATGCTGGGCATGTTTGAAATCTGATCCTTTCTGCTTCTCTAGAGTTGGCTTTATGAGGAGTGGAGAGAAGGTACAGGGTTGGGAGGAGGGGTGGGGTGGGGAGAGAAAGAAGAGCAGAATAAACCTTAATAGTCATCACAATTCGGCCAACTTGCTTCTGCCCCAAGCTGCTGATAGTCCAGGAAATCTAAAATGCTAGGTGAGGGTCAGGAGTCTCAAACATCTGCCCAAGTGGCCACATGGGCATCAGCATCGCAGTTCCAAAATTAGCATGGGTTAGAGCAGGAACTGAATAAAGTCTCCCAGAGGTAGAGGGTGTGGGCCAGCAGCTCTGGACGCCACAGGGCCAACTCCACAGTTTGAGTCTTGGACCCAGAGGCTTGAAACACACCAGGTATGTGTGCATGCCCAAAGTCCTGAGAGGAGAATGAAGAAGATTGTGGTGTGGCCATCTGCCTGGGGGGGTCATTTCTCACTTTCCCTGTCTCTGTCTCTCTCCTGTGAGTGCACATGCTCTACAACAAAAATCTAAAAATGATATATAAAAGGAGAGGGCATAAAATTATAGCAGATGACAAAGCCACTAACAGATAGCTTAAGATATAGGTTAGGAAGACTGGCAGGTGGAGTGGTGGCTGGACTCCCACATGGCCAACCATGGCTCAAGTCCCAGACCTGGCAGCTTGCTTTCTCACTCTCCATTTCTCTCTGTCTATCTCTCTCTGGTCAAAATTGAAGAATAATTATAAAAAATAAAAGTAAAATATTAAAAAATAAAAAATATAGAATAAGGTTTTTCTTCCCCTGAGTGGTGATTTGGAGTACCTGGGAGTGTGACATGAGAGCTCGCATTTAGTGGGGTCCTCGGGTACTGAGGCAGGACTACCTACAGGGTCACAGTCTGTGTGCCTGGAGTCATGGGGGCCCTCGGGTACTGAGGCAGGACTACCTACAGGGTCACAGTCCGTGTGCCTGGAGTCATGGGGGTCTGGAGGAGAAAGGACAGAAGGTAGAGGAATCATCTTAGTTCAGTTCAGTTTAACAAACATTAGCTGAACACTTCCCAGGAGCCATGGAGTGCAGTGGCATATGAAAGGCTGTCCTCAGGGAGCTCCCGAATGAGAGACAGACTTAAACACAAATGAACACGACTGAGAAGAGTGATTCATACAAAGGAGAACTATGTTTAGATATTGAGGGAGTAAAGAAGGGTGAATTCTGACTGGGGAGATTGGGAAGGGCCTCAGAGAGGAGACCCCTGGAGCAGGGCTTTGAATAAAGAGCAGTTCCCGAGGCAGATGAAGGAGACACTGACTGCAGCTCAACTTCCCACCCTGTAACAGCACTCCCTACAGACAGCTCACTTCCTACAAGCCCTGAGCTTGTCAGTGAGCTGGCATTTCTCCTCAGTAGATTGTTAAGGCTCGGAGTAAGACACAGGAGGTACCATCTAAAGAGAAAAAGGAAAATTTATTGAGAGAAAGAGCACCCAGGGGTCTAAAGCCAGAGGTGCTTCAACCCACCCCGAGGAGACGTGATGTATTCATACGGCGGGATGGAGGGGTAGGGTCATGAAAACAGAGGGTGCTTTGATTAGTTGACTGGTCACTGTGACCTTACCGGTCATCTATGGGTGTTGGCTGCCAGTAAGGGAGGGCTCTGGCCAGAGGATTCTGGCTGAAGGTCACTGCAACTATCTCCTTATTTTCTGATGGGAAGTTACCTAAAGGCCATTCAGGTGTGATCTAACAGAGATAACCAGTCTTTTTGCAAGCTGCTTCTCTCTTGCATAAAGTCAGCTTTTCAGAAACTGAACAAATCTAAATTAAAAAAATAAAAACATACACAACCTCCCCCCCCTCCCCAGAAGCCTGAATAAAGCCTCTCTGGCCCAGATGAAAACCCCTCACCTCAGTGCTTCTTTGGTGACCGACCCATTTTCCTGGACCTGCACCCCACCTGGGAGTTCTGCTCTCTCCATCTCTTAATAAACTCTGCTTTGCTATCCCTTCCCTGTGTCATGTCTCTAACACTTTGTGAGTGAGGGACAAATAACTGGGTTCACTGCCATTCTTGCATTGGGTGCTGTCCCATGTCCCCCGACTTCCTGCCTCTAAGGTGCTGGTCTCCCTCAAAGGCTCTGTGAAGCAAGCCCGTGCCTCCTTGCAGCCTTTCAGACTTTGCCCTCCGCAGAACTGGTGTCTGGAGCCCGTTTCTAGTCCAGCTGGACTGGAAGGTTCTTACGTGTGAATTTCAGCCACTCTAAGGTGCTCTTTGACTTTGGTTAATGGCTGGGTTATAAAGTATTTCCCGAGCCTCCCCAGCATGAGCACCCTCCTCCTCATGCAGGAGAAAGGGGAGGGAAGGTAGCTCCGGAAAGCAGTCTACAGATGTGAGGATTAAGTGTTTTTTGCAGCTTCACCTCTTCTTCTCCACTCAAAATATTCTGCACTACATGAATCCAAGTGAAATAGTATTTCTATTTTCCTTTTGTTCTGCAGTTCAAGGGGTCTTTGAAAATCATGGATGATCCCATAGAGGTAGAGGGATGAGATATGTGTACTAAAAAATGCGAAGGGGAGGGACTAGCAGTTAGCTTAATGGCTATGTCGCTGGACTCCCATGTAGTGGACCGCGATTCGAGTCCCAGACCTGGAGGCTTAAACTCGCGCCGGGCACGTGTGCGTGCGTGCCCAAGATTCCGAGAGGAGAATGGAGAAGGGATTGTGGTGTGGCCATCCCCTGTGGGGGCTGATTTCTCGCTTTCTGTCTGTCTTTCTGGTGAGCACTCTATAAGAAAAAACCCTCCAAAAAAAAAAAAAAAAAAAAAAAGAGAAGGGGAAAGGGAGGAGATAGATGTTGATTAACGGAAATAAAGTTCCAGATAGTAAGACCATTTGCTAGTGTTGTAAAAACGGGGGGGGGGGGGGGATAGATGGAAGCAACTTGCTGAATATCTTGAAGTAAAGGACTGTGAACATTCCCAGCACAAACGCTGAGATCATAAAGATAAGCCAGTTACTGTACTCTTGTACTAAAAATCACCTGGCATCCCCACGAATATGTACGATGACATATGCTAATAAAAATACTTTATTTTTAGGAAGCTTTGTGTAAACTACATATTATGAAAAAACTATGTGAGGATTCCAATCTTTTTGCACCAAAAGTAACTCGTACCTTCCATTTTTCCACAAACCTTTTGAATTCCCCTCATACAAGTGCAGCTGCTTGATCTTTCATCTGTTTCAATTGCTGACCTTCCCCAACTCACCAACCTCTTCACACGCTGTAACCTATGAAAGCAGTTTCCCAAACTTTATGAAATTTCAAGCCTACCAGAGAAGAGCCATCAGGCCCTCACGTAAGTGCCTCTCAAGGACTTGTGAGTCAGACATAGCATGGGACGCGGAGGCGGCTCTCCCACATCTGTGTCTGGATAACAAGGCTGAGCAGCTCTTCGGCCGTTTTCCTACTCCTGGAGAGACAGTTGTGTGGTAGAGGAATGCGTCTCCAAGAACTATGTGTACCCATAACCTTTTAGAACCATCAGCAAAATCAACCCAATTTTGCAGACACTGTCTTTTGTGTCCATGTAAAACAGTTTTGGAAACTCTTTTCAATTCATTAACTGATGGAGATCTATGAAAAATAGAAGTTTCTATGAAAAAGAGAAGGTCACTTTGCGCTAAGTTTTACTCCACTGTAACCCTTGAGGACTTAAGGGTAAAACGATACACTCTAATCCAAGAAGTCACCAAATGAATGGGGGCTAGTGCTCCCACCTCTAAGAGCCATCCTCAAAATGGAAGGAGAGTTCCTGAGTCACCGACAGACATAGCGAATAAATGCAGGAGATACTCGGTACCTAAAAAGATTAAGCCTGGGAAAAGGGATAGGAATGTCTCTGAATCAGTTCTATGAACTCTGAAATGTCAAGAGCTGAAGTTAATTCAAGTGTCATACATTTTATTTATACTCACAGGAAGAGTTAAGCTCCTATAATGAAAGCTTCCTCTTTCACGAAATGACAGTGGTAAGCAATCTGTAGCCACCGAGAACGGCTCCTCGAGTGATGATGTGATTCACCAGGAAATGCAGCCTTGCTGCTGCCCACTCGGAGAGTCTGCCAAAGCCGGTATGGCACGTCAGTGACCAAAACCATGCTGAAGAAGTACACCCCCAAATCCACTCATTTCTTGTTCAAAGTGGCAAAAGGATCTAGGGAAACATGTGTTCTAAGAATGAGGAATCATTTGAAGTCAAGTCGTGTTTCATAACTACATAAAAGGTGAGGTCATCAGATCTTGGTTCCAGAGAAGCGCCGGCTCTGCTAACTTCTGTGCCCGCTGCACATCTCGCCTTACCCTGCTTGGTAACACCCTTTGCTATTCAGATCCCTACACAGGTACAGCAACGCTTAGGTTTTCAAAGACACTCTGTGTTTCTGTTTAGACTGACCATGGTTCAATTCCAAATAGAACATCTCATGCTCTGAAGACAATCGCATGCAGTAAGTGCAATGTTAAAAGTCTCATGTTAATACAATGCTTGGTATTACAGAAGCCAAGATTAAAAAAAAAAGTTATTTATTTATTCATGAATTCATCTTAATTTGACCAGAAAGAGACACACAGGGGTGGTGGGGGAGTGAGAAAGCAAGCCACCAGGTCCAGGACTCAAACTGTGGTCGGCCATGACTTTTTAAAACAATGATCACTATAGAATATGGAACCAGCAGTTAGCGTAATGGCTATGTCACTGGACTCCCACGTAGTCGACCGCGGTTCAAGTCCCGGACCCAGTGGCTTAGAACTCACGCCGGGCGCATGTGCGTGCGTGCCCAAGATCCCGAGAGGAGAATGGAGGAGAAGGCATTGCAGTGTGGCCATCCCCCCTGGGGGGTGATTTCTCGCTTTCTGTCTCTATGTCTCTGTCTGTTTGGTGAGCGCACGCGCCCTATAGCAAAAAAAATCTCTCCAAAAAAAAAAAGAAGAAAAGGTGGATTACCAAAAAACTGGATTTCTATTGTTACATAAAATGTTACGGATTTGTTGATGTAATTTTAAGATATCCGTCTCATTTTCCTAATTAATATTTTTGAAGCAGTAAGCATAATTTTTAAACAGATCACTATGACATTTGCTCAGAGACTCAGCTCTGTTTTTGTCAATAATGTTACCTTTTTGGTTCATTTGGAGGATTTTCCACAATACATTCTAGAACAACAGCTCTGGATAAAACTTAACATCTATCTTTCAATTCCTTCTCTCTTACTTTTTCTACATGTTGTGAAAACACACGAGCACAGAAAAATGTCCTATTTTTTAAAATGGACATTAGCAACATAGTTTCCTGGTTGACATAGCAACACTTTGTATGTCTGCCTTTTTCTCTGGTATACTAGATTATGTTTTTGGAGTTACAAATCCAAACAGAGCAGCCTATTAGAGCATCGTGATGTTTAGATCACAACTTTGGATACAATCCTATTTATCTTGGATGATGCTCAACACCACACGTAGTTCTGAGAAGACACACTCGTAAGAACATCCAAAAACATTGTGTTACCAAACTAACATGTGGTCGAACTCTGCTGGATGGCCCTGTTCATACGTATTCGACAAAGGACAAAGGCAGAAGATGTCAGGTGTGGAAACCAATTTGCTTTTGCTGGTGTAGTAATTCACAATCACCTCTGAGGTTTCCAAGCTGCCCTAGAATAAAGAGTAGTCCTCTTTTTAGTCTGGTGGCTTACAGTTGGAATTAACAGGCATGGCTAGATAGGTGGCATCAGGATTTTCCGTCCGCCATCATTTTCAACTTTGCTTCAATAACTTTAACCTTTGCGGTGATGCTTGGGTTAGACTGAGTAAGCTCAGTGCTTGAGGATGGCTCTAGACTGTCGGAAGGAGCTGTCATTGTTGTGATTGCCTGTCTGTACCTGGGCATGTGACCGTTGGACCACCAGCTTCGCAGCTTCAGTTTGCCCCTGAGACGATGGTGGTGTGTCCTGCTTCCTGTTTAGTGTCAGCATTATCACACTGTCTCGGGGCTGAATCCCCAAAGCACCCGACGTGTGGAAGAGGAAGTCGAAGGGTCACCTTGCCAACTTCTGCAGGAGCTAATGAAGGTGGCATTCTGGGATTTGGGGTCCAGGTCGCCAGTTCACAATCAGTACCCATCTGGTAGGGAGCTATCTCAAAGGAAGGATGCCTTCCCCAGGGGAAGAGTTTTGGCTTCTGCTTTCATCAGTCTCTCCTGGGCCTGGCATGGTGCCCCTAGCTCAGGTCCCAGAAATAGGTCCCAGTATCAAGGACAACGAACCTTGGACACGCCTGCCTCAACATTGCCCACCGCCAGCAGGGTATGGGACATTCTATTGTTGGGAGGTAATTGCTGTAGACCAACCTGATCCTTTTGAGACTTATTCTTAAGCTTTGTTAAGCTGGGTGTAGACTAGCTTTAATTTAGGACTAGTTTTGCGTTCCTGAGATGTGGCCTTTCTGGGGGTCTCTTGAACACTCAGTATATACAAGGTGTCTTTATTTCTGACTGGTAGAACTCAAATATCTCCCAACCCATGTAAGCTCTGGCATTTGTTTAGCTCTTCTTGCTTGTTCTTTGTCTGGTAGCTGCAAAAAGCTCAGTCGTACAGAGTCTCACCCTGTGCATGTGCAGCTTGGTATTACACTGAGGTTAAGAGAATGCACGGGCAAATTCCTGGAACTCCTCTGTGCAATTCCGTCTTCTCCAGTACTCTACCTGCACATTCCAATGGCCTCGGCATCCTCAGACCTTCGTGTCTTCAGTTTAACAGGATTGACATTCTCTACGTGGTGCTCCTTCCCTGCATCGCAATCCAGAAGAGACCCCCCATACTCTGAGACTCGTGGGTCCCCTCTCCGAGAGCACAGTGCTGCTCGGCCTGTGGACTGAATTCTGAAAACAGTTCGTGCATGTATTTTGACCAGGTTTCTAATTGCTTGCAGACCCAGAGCTAGTTTAGAACCAGTTACTCCATCTTGGTTGGAAGCAGAACTCTTCCAAGGAGGTCATAACCATCTCCTGCTGACTTCCACACCCTCAGTCCTTGCCCAGTAGCTGGAACATTACAGGAACTCAGTGAGGTCACCGCGGAAGTCACCTTGTCATTGTGCAGGTCAAGGGGCAAGAAGTGGGTGACCTCAGAAACCAAGGCCGTTGCTGGGGGACGTGCAGAGCCGGTGCTGCCAGGAGTGGGGCTAGTCACCCGGATGAAGTGGGGGCCTCACCCCAATGCAGCCTTAGCTTCCTAGAAGGACTGAGCACCTCGGTGGCAGCTGAGCCAAGGCTATCGTCGTATTTCTGTTGGGGAAGCGAGGGCTCAGTTGTGTTAAGTAACTGTCTTGGCTCACTCAGCTAAGTGGGAGTTGGGTTTTAACTCAGAGGCTCAGACCGCAGAGTTCGGCTCTGAGGCATTACGATGTACTGTGGGTACCAAGCTCTTTTTATGCTGGAGGGGCATTCACAGAGTGGTTGACTGTGCCAAAGAATTTCATCTCCCAAGGAAGACATAGGAATTGTCATTCTTCTTCCCTGCTTCTTGGAGATAGGGGGTGTGATTACAGAAAAAATGAGAGAAGGTTAGAGATGTGGGGATGTGACAGTGACAAACCATGTAGTGAGAGAGGGGATAAACCCCTTTATAAGGAATTATAGGAAACCTGAAATTGTATTATATCGATATCCAAACATCAGCTTATGTGAGAATCAACTGTTGAAAATGGATAAAAACCAGGGCTAGGAGGCAGTGTGGTGGTGAAGATGTTGGACCCCACATGGCTTGAGTCTGAGGTTCAGTCCTGGACTTGGTCTGATAAACACGCTGGGCACATTTGCATGCGTGCCCCAGATCTCAGGAGAATAATGGAGGAGAAGGGTAATTTCTCACTTTCCCTCTCTCTGTCTCTCTCTCCAGCAAACGCACGCACCCTATGGCAAAAACTCTAAAGAAAACCCCCAAACAAACAAAAGGATAAAAATTAATTGAATTAAAAATGGGATAATTGTGTAGGAAATAAGTTCTTTATTGGATATTTTTCAATAACCTGAATTTAAGAAAAATTGTTTTTAAGGTTTTAGCACATGTGCTCACTGGAGAGAGACAGGGTAGGAAAGTAAAATCACCCCCCAGGGGAATGGCCACGACACAATCCCTTCTCCATTCTCCTCTCAGGATTTTGTGCACTCATGCAAACATGCCCATGCCCTGCATGTATGATTTTCAAGTCGCCAGTTTTGGGGCTCAAACCACGGTCCGTCATGGTTAACCTAGTACCTAACCACCATGCCACCTGCTGGCCTCAGAAAAAAAATAATTTTTTGAATACCATTAAAAAAATTAGTTGAATCAAATTAATTGATTTAAACCATGCCATCTGCTGGTCCCAGGTGCCATGGTTCAAATCTTTTCAGTTAAACATCAATTTATTTTTTATTTGCTACAAGGTGTGTGCACTCATTGGAGAGCGACGGGGGCGGGGCAGAGAGAGAGGAAGTGAGAACTCACCCCCCCTAGGGGATAGTCACATTGCAGTCCCTTCTCCACTCGGCTCGGGATTTTGAGCACACTTGCACGCATGCCTGGTGTGTTTCCAAGTGTTTGAACGACTCAGTCGGTCATGTGGGATCCAGTCACCTTAATCACCACACCAGTGGCTGGCCCCTGAATGTCAGTTTTTAAAGTTTTGTCTATATATGTATTTGAGAGAGGGACAGGTTCTTGCCATACGGCTATACCCACCCGGAGGCTTCCAGCCAGTCAGGACCATGGCGTACGCACAGGTACACCCAGGATGCTCACGTCAACATGGGAACTAACACAGGGCCGTCTGACATGGCTCAATATGGCACGGTGGTTTCCACCACCCACGCTACCGTGGCTGGGCTGGATATTATCTCAATGATGCAATATAGTGACTTCATTCTGCACAGAAGTTATTTTTCAGAACTCTTTCAGGTATAGTATTTTAAGCTTGTTTATTTTTAATTATTTTTCTTTTATGTCACTAGAGGGGGCATGAGTAGGAGGAGACAGAGAAAGCACCCTTTCACGAAGCCTCATCACACCACAATCCTTTTTCCTCCAGTTCTCCATCCTTTCAGGAGCCTGGTGCACACGCGCACGCACACACACACACACACCCACGTGAGCAACATCAAGCTGTTTGGGGAGGACTTGAACTCTGGTCAGTTATGTGAGGATCAGCGTCCTCTGCTCAGCACTTGCCCACCGCTCTGGGGCTGACCCTCAGTGTAAGTTTAGAAAATAATTGTAAGAAAGTTATTTTGAAAGGAAAGACTGGATACAAAAGTCATTCTAATTCATATTAATTAAGGTTAGTCAGCTGAAATACTGAAAATAGAAATAATCGATTCATTTTAATTTCAGTATTTGCAACTGCTTTTTATCCTAGGGAGTATGGTCAGCCTTTTCACCATTTCCTATTAGACACTGAGCACCTCTGTAGCGTTTCACCATTTCCTATTAGACACTGTGCACCTCTGTAGCGTTTCACCATTTCCTATTAGACACTGTGCACCTCTGTAGCGTTTCACCATTTCCTATTAGACACTGTGCACCTCTGTAGCTTTTCACGCTTTCTTTTCTGCACCTTCAACTTCATCAGAGGCCCTATCGCTGAAATGCAGCACTCCTTCTCCAAGGTCTTGAACCGGGGGAGCCTTGACCACTATTCATGAATCTCTTCCTTCTGTGTCCCAGACATCCAGGAGCACTGGGCTACCAGGCTCATGAAATCAAGAAAGGGCTTGGGGGACCAGCAGTTAGCGTAATGGCTATGTCACCGGACTCCCATGTAGTCGACCATGGTTTGAGTCCTGGGCCCGGTGGCTTAAACTCACACTGGGTGCGTGTGCATGTGTTCCCAAGATCCCAAGAGGAGAATGGAGGAGAAGGGATTGCGCGTGGCTGTCCCCCCAGGGGACAGCTTTCTGTCTCTCTGTCTCTCTCTGTCTTTCTGGTGAGTGCACGTGCCCTATAGCGAAAACCTCTCCAAAAAAGAAAAAAGGAAAAAAAAAAAGGGCTTGGAATATAGTAGGCAGATGCAGGCAGGGAAGTATATGGAATTTCCATGCCATAAAGGAAAGAAATCTTGGACATAAGTCCAGAGAATGTCAGAGTTTAATGGAAGAAAATAGTAAGAGTCCATAAGGGAGATTAAGAAGTTGTAGCCAGAAAGATGAAGGAGGTAGGGGTTCCAGAAGTGAAGGCAAGAGAAAGCTTCTTAAAAACAATGTTTAAACTTATTTTGCCCCATGGCCTGTGGTTAAGGGACCTGGTTCACCACGTGGCTAGCCGTGTGATTTGAATCCCAGATCCAGCAGCTTGAAAAACACTCCAGGCGCGTGGGTGTGGGTGCCCCAAGCTTTTCAGGCTTTCTTCTCCGCACCTTCAACTTCAGAGAATGGAGGGGAAGGGACTGTGGCATGATCACACAACACTGGGGAGTGCTTTATCTCTCCCCTTCTCTCTCTGTCTCTCTCTCTGATGAGTGCACACACACTCTATTTTTTCTTTTTTAAATTAAGGTGCTGGCACGTGGGGTGGTGGTTAGGTTGCTGGACTCTCACATGGCCAACTGCAGTTCCAGTCCCAGACCTGGTGGCTTGCTTTCTTACTTTCTCTCTCTCTCTGGTCAAATTGAAAATAATAATAATAGTGATAATGATAAAAAATAAAATGAAATAGATGAGTCTTTAAAAAATTAAACTGAATGTGTATTTCTGCTGAGATGGTGGTCCTGGCATTTCTGTAAATACTGGCTTGTTGGAAAAGTCAGGACATATTTTTTCTGTTTTTCAAAGGTCTTTTATTTCCCTAAAGAAGAAAGATCAGTCAATGAAATATTACTCGTTTTGTTCGATCTTTCAGTTCGATCTTTCATCCTTTTGCTATCTTCCAGCGAGCTTCATAACTCCTTGTTCATAGAAGAACCTGTCTTTATTGGTGACAAAGTGAGCAAGGTGCTGACTTACAGCCTCATCTGAATGGAACATTATGCCATGCAAGGTGTTTTGAAGCGAGCAAAGCAAGTGGAAGCCTGAGGTGCAAGGTCAGGTGGGTGTGGTGGGTGTGGGGACACAGTCCACCAAGCTCTCAGTATCGACAGTACATATTCGAACTGATGGTTCAGTTCCTTGGTAGGAGCTTGAAAAACAGGACGTCTTTAAACCCCCCACACTGAGGGCATAACCTTGCTCTGATGGATGTCTGCTCTCCACGTCATTTCAGGGGAATCATCACGTTGAGACCAAGACTGTTCGCACCACGATGCTATAAACTATCCACTTCTCATGGCCGGTCATCGGTCGCTTCATAAAAGGATGGCTTCCCTCACGTTTAATGGGCACATCGCAGGTGTTTATGCGTGCCGTCGGAATGAGCTCATGAGGGACCCGAAGGTCGAGCGTGCTTACGTGTGCCAGCTTCTCCGAGTGGTCGTGAACATTTGCACGATGGACGTTGTGTACTGTGGCGTCCTTCTCCTCCTCTGTAGCCTCCCTGGCCGAGGAGCATTGCCGAGGCCCGGGTCACCAGCACGGAGCTTCGCGAACCATCGTTGGCACCCCTGTCCTCATAGGGCACTGCCACCGTAAACCGCACACAGCTCCACACCAGCTCGACAGAAGCAAAATGGTCAAATACGGCAAAAACACAAGCTTGCCCTTCCACCTTCAACGTGTAAAATTGTCAAATTGCTTCATTTTTTGAATGAAGCTAGAACTGTCAGCTGTCAGATTACATAGCAATAACATATTAGGTCAGGAAAGTTGTGGTGCATTTTTACATAGAAGAACATGGAGAAATATGTCATGACTTTCCGGACAACCTAATAGATGCAAATGACTCCAGTACTTCCAAAAAGGAACTAACACCACGTGCTGCAAAAACGCATCGTGCTCCGGCAACCCAGTGCATTGTAAGGAGAGAGCAACTTTTACAGGTTTTCCTCTGAGGAAGAGTGAGGATCCAAGAGTGTTGATTGATGTTTGCAAAATGTCTAAAGCTTGTGTGGTTTTGGTATTGTGTACAGAGTAAAAAAGCAATAGAAGTTCTCCTATTTATTCCAGGTCAAAATCTCTGAAAGGATGTGAAGGTTTTGCATTCAAAGTTGAGCAGTTTATGAGCCTCACGATCAACCAAACAGGGAGCATCTTAAGTCTGCTCCTGCTTCCTTCTGGCATTTTGGCAAAATCAGAAACAAGACAATCCCCAATAAGATTCATATCTACCACTTCTTAGTCCGTCCACGAAAGACCACAGCTGTGCATGTCAAGGGGGCTTTTATTTATTTATTATTTTAGAGAGAGATTTTTGGTTCTAGGGTGTGTGCACTCACCAGAGAGACAGAAAGCAGATTACACTTCCCTCTAGGGAAGGTGGCCATGCCACAATCCTTTCTCCTCTATTCTCCTTTCAGGGTCATGGGCATGCACTCACATATGCTCAGCGTGAGTTTTAAGCTGCTGGGTCTGAGATTTGAACCACAGTGGATTACATGGGAGTCCAGTGACATAGCCATTATGCCATCTGCTGTTTCCAAGGAGGCTTTTCTACCAATAGATTTGTTTTATATACTAGAATCAAAATAAATAAGTCAGGTACTCGGTGCACCTAGTGCTATGAGAGGGGAGACACCAAGGAGTCAGTCCTATCACCCTGCTCCAGTTTTTATCAGTCATTTAGTAAATACTTAAGAATGTCTCTTGGGGGCACTTGCTGAGATAGAGGATATAAATGGATAGGTGAGGGACTAGTTTATTTTTCTTTCTTTCTTTCTTTCTTTTTTTGGAGAGGATTTTGCTATAGGGAGCTTGTGCTTGCCAGACAGACAGAGAGAGACAGAGAGACAGAAAGCGAGAAATCACCCCCCCCCGGGGGGGGATGGCCACGCCACAATCCCTTCTCCTCCATTCTCCTCTCAGGATCTTGGGCACGCATGCACACATGCCCGGCGTGAGTTTAAGTCACCGGGTCCAGGACTCGAACCACAGTTGACTACATGGGAGTCCAGTGACATAGCCATTACACCAACTGCTGGTCCCATGAGGTACTACTTTCAAGAAGAAGAGGTGAAATGGGGTGAAGGGATTTACTGAGGACCTCTCATAGGCCAGGTGCTTGGTCAGTCCCCTTACGTATCACATTACCAGGGAAGATCCAGATTTGGGGGGCCTAAAACATATACAATTTGGGGATGTTCTTCAAGAAAAAGAACACAAAATTACAAAAAAAGAGTTAGCTGGGCTAGACTGAGGTATAAATCATGCTGGGTAAAGTCTCTTCACAATCTAAATGATGTATAGTGATTTAATGTATGAATCATAATTAAAAAAATTAAAAAAAAATAAAGAATTGGCTAGAGGGCCTGAATCAGACCTCCTCACTCTCTTGCTATAAATCTGTGAAAGTGACCAGGGGGCTGTGATAGTCAGACCCCACCCTTGAGCGGGTTCTTATCCGACGCCCATGAAGAACTAGAGACGTGGGCAAAGGGAGAGGATAGTCAGCAAAGCTGACTAGGGAAGGGGGAGCCCGAGCTGGTCACCCCAGGGTAGGCATGGCCCTGTTATATGGGTCCAGACAAAAGAAGAATGAAAACTCCTATTTGCCCAAGGAGACAGCAGGACAAAGGCCTTTGTTCTGAGGCATGCAGGCGGGCTGTGCTGCTGGGGTTCCAGGTCGTCAGAGCCCTGAGCCGGGATGGGTGTAGTTCTCCCAGGACCAGAGTTCACTTGTCTGTTTCTAGCCTGGTCAGTGGGTGGTCTTAAATTTTAGAGACATGTGAAAGAAGAGCATATTGTTCTTGTCCTCTCCTGCTCTTCAGACCAGCAGCCCTCTCATTCTGGGTTTGGAATGCAGACATGCAGAGAGCTGGCTTTCGCGAGCATTTCTTAAGCAGGCTGCCCCCAGTTCTCTGTGTGAGCAAGAAGTGAGAGCTAACCGTTGATTCTGGACGAAAGCAGCAAACGATTTCTAGTACAGGCTTCACAATGCCGATTCCATCTGGTCTCATATTCTTTTCTGTGGACCCCTTACCTTATCTACCGAGCCGGAGATCTCACTCCTGTCTCAAAGTGTCCTTTCATCCCTGGAATAAAGTCCTAAGTCTTCCCTAGCGGAAGGGTCTACTGAGTCTGATCCTTGTAGAAGCTCCCTTTGGAACCCCATCCTCAATTTAAACGTGTGTGTTTCCCCATTTGAAGTTTGACTGACAGAGGCAGGAAAGAAATCACAAGTTCAGCGGCTCCCAAAATTCAGTTTTCTTTTCTTTTTTCCTTTTATTGTTGGTATGTATTCTCCTCCTGTCCCCCCCATAGGGTACATGCACTCACCAGAGAGAGACAGAGAGACAGAGAAGGAAAGTGAGCCATCACCCGCAGGGTGTATGACCACACCACAATCCCTTCTCCATTTTCCTCCCAGGATTCTGGGCACGCACACGCATGTATCCAGCATGGTTTTCAAGCTGCCAGGTCCAGACCTGGACTGTGACTGGCCACCTGGGAATCCAGCACCTTGAGCTCCACACCACCTCTTGGTTCCCTTTCTCTATTTTTTTTTGGAGAGGTTTTTGCCATAGGGCGTGTGCACTTGCCAGACAGACAGAGAGAGACAGAGAGACAGAAAGCGGGAAATCACCCCCCGGGGGATGACCAAGCCGCCATCCCTTCTCCTCCATTCTCCTCTCGGGATCTTGGGCACGCACGCACACGCGCCCGGCGTGAGTTTAAGCCACCGGGTCCGGGACACGAACTGCGGTCGACTACGTGGGAGTCCAGCGACATAGCCATTACGCTAACTGCTGGTCCCCCCTTTCTCTATTTTGAAAACGTGTTTTTTTCATGAGAGAAACAAGCACCCTAGCAGGGTCTTACGCCACCCCCCACGCCCTTCATAGCCAGCCGGGATTATGAGTGTGCCCAGGACGTATGTGGGTCAACAGGAACCAAGTCGGGATCTTCCATGTGGACCCAGCATCACTGAGCAGCATGATCCTGCTAGGTCACCACGCCAGCCCCAAACTCAGTTTTCAAAACACTATTCAGGCCAGCTCTGTGGCACAGTGGTGACACCTTGTAGAGAAGCTGGGTCTCACGTGACAGCCATGATGCACACCCCCAGCCCCGTTGCCCCCAAACACACCAGACGTGTGTGTAAGTGCCCAAGATTGGACAGGCTGGAGGACAGGAGGAAGGGAAGCTCAGCTTGGGACCCTGGGGACCGTGCTCCTCGACCACCTTCTCTCTCCCTCCCTCTCCTGTCACGTGTGCTCACACGCTCTGACGAGTCAGGGAGAGGAGCCCTCTTGAATTGGCTCTCCACCCATGCGCTTCCCAGTCGGTCCTCACAGATGGATCTGTGGACCTGCATTTCAGTGAGAAACTGCCTCGGAAGGCTGATGCGAAGCAAGTTCAGATCCCTCCTCTAAGTCTAGACGCAGGATTCAAACTTGAATTCCTAATGGTTTAGCTCGGTGTACAGTAACTGTAAACGGAAAGCTCAAACAGTAGATTGTTCTCAAGCCGAAGCTGCTCACAGAAATGACGAGGCCCCCAGACCCCTTCTCACTTCACTGCATTTATCAAGATAACACACACAGGGACCAGCAGTTAGCGTAATGGCTATGTCGCTGGACTCCCATGTAGTCAACCATGGTTCGAGTCCCAGACCTGGCGGCTTAAACTCAACACCGGGCGTGTGTGCGTGCATGCCCGAGATCCCGAGAGGAGAATGGAGGAGAAGGGATTGTGGCGTGGCTATCCTCCCTGGGGGGTGATTTCTCACTTTCCGTCTCTCTATCTCTCTCTGTCTTTCTGGCAAGTGCACACCCCCTATAGCAAAAACCTCTCTGAGAGAGAGAGAGAACACAAACTTTCCCTGTCTCTCTCCCTTCCTTTCTTTTCCCAGTGATTAAAAGACTCGGCTAGGGACCAGCAGATGGTGTAATGGCTACATTGCTAGACTCCCGGGTAGCTGGATTTGAGTCCCGAACTCAGTGGCTTAAAACTCACGCCAGCCAGAGATAGTGCATGGCTCCACCTGACATATACCAACTATCCACACTCTACGGTAGAGAGTGAAATATTGGATGACATAAAAGCAGAGGAGGGAAGAGTGTATGGAAGGAAATCAAAGAGAAAAATAGAGAGGCATGGCATTTGTGGGACACGGAAGTGGCTTGTGACCTGCTGATGAACACGTGCATAGTATTCTAACTGGACTGGTCTGAGAAGCATTTCATGTTGGGTAAATTCTTTTTACAAGCCAAATGATGTATAGTGATTAAATGTTTTCTTTCTTTCTTTCTTTTTAAATAATAAAAATAAAATAAAATAAAAAAGAATGAAAAGCTATTTGCTATTGATGATGTGTATAGTAATGTCTCTGTATTAGCTGATATGCCAGGTAATTATGCTGGAAAAAGAACTGTTATACACTGTAAAGAGTACATGTGAGTAAATGTAATATAAATAAAATAAAATAAAATGAAGGGGGGACAGCAGTTAGCGTAATGGCTATGTCGCTGGACTCCCACGTAGTTGACCGCGGTTCGTGTCCCAGACCCAGTGGCTTAAAACTCATGCCGGGTGCATGTGCGTGTGAGCCCAAGATCCCGAGAGGAGAATGGAGGAGGAGGGATTGAGGTGTGACCATTCCCCTGGGGGGTGATTTCTCGCTTTCTGTCTCTATGTCTCTCTCTGTCTGTCTGGCGAGCGCACGTGCCCTATAGCGAAAACCTCTCCAAATAAATAAATAAATAGATTAAATAAATAAAGGACAAAACAAAACACCTCATGCTGGGTGCATGTGTGTGTGCCCAAAATCCTGAGAGGAGAATGGAGGAGAAGGGGGATTGTGGTGGCATGGCAACCTCCCAGGAGGATGATTTCTCATTTTCTATCTCTTTTTCTCTCTGTATCTCTGGCAAGTATACACGCCCTATAGCAAAAATCTTTGTCTCTCTCTCAAAAAAAAAAAAAGACTCAAACTCTTAAAAAGTCCCAAATTATTTCCCATTTAATAAAAATGTCTTTCAAATTTGAAGCCACTGAGAAAAAACTTTGAAGTAGGAAATGTGTGACACAGTGTGGAAAAGAAATAAGCATAACTTTTTGCAAAAGAATGAAAAACGAAAATAACTCGGCAGGATTGACAAGTCTAGCACATTATGCTAGAAATAATGAAGAGTTTTCTGTCGAATGAATAATGCATAATTTCTTTGGCTCAGGTTGCTCTCTCCATATTTCTTCATTTTTCTTTTGTAAATAGATGTAAATTAGCCATCAGAATTGCTCTGCTGAGGATGTGGTTCAACAGTGACTTGCAAAGTTTCAGAAAAAGTCTAACAAACAAACAAACAGAGTGGAGATTAGTCCTCCCTGAAAACTGGTGGAAGAACAACTGACCCAGACTCCACTTCATGTCCATCCTAATTATTGTACCAAAGGTTCTAGGGAGAAGTAATTGTCGGAAATACTGGGACCAGCAGTTAGCGTAATGGCTATGTCACTGAACTCCCATGTAGTCGACCACGGTTTGTGTCCCGGACCCGGTGGCTTAAGCTCACTCTGGGCGCGTGTGCGTGCCCAAGATCCTGAGAGGAGAATGGAGCAGAAGGGACTGGGGGGTGATTTCTTGCTTTCTGTCTCTCTGTCTCCCTGGTGAACACATGTGCCCTATAGCAAAAACCGCTCAAAAAAATAAATAAATAAATATGACAATATTATGCTCCTTGTGGTTTAAACTTCAGTCCTGCTTCAAGTAGAATAGAATGGGAAAGTGAAAATTCAACTTGTATTAGGATTTTAAAGTTAAACCAAAGATGGCTGACTTTTCTGTACCTTTGCCACCTCAGTCGGGGTTTCAGAGACTTCCAGACAGAGATGCTTCTTCACTTACTGGGTTGTCAGGAAAATCACGACGGGTTCTTTCTATGCAAAGTGCGTCATGACTTTTTCAATGACTCAACACATCCTAACGAATCACTGTAAGTCGGAAATGCATGTAATAAGCCTAACCTTCTGAATAGCACGGCTTGGCTCAGCCTACCTGACATGTACATGTTGCTTTCGACATAGTATCCAATAAACGACGCGAGATAGCCAAGTCCTCCCCACCAAATGCTCTTTAGACAGTTCGTCCCAGCAGCGGGAGTACTGCATACTCCACATTGCTAGCCCAAAAAAAGATAAAGATTCAAAGCTCAAGGTGTGGTTTCCACTCAAGGTGTCGTGCTTTCACACCATGATAACGTAAAACATCCTGGACGAGACCCATCCTAGCGGTGAAGGAAGTCAGATTCCACACGGCCCCCCATGGTTTGAATCCCAGCCCCAGAAATTCGAAAGGTACCCTTCCAGACTTGTCTGTGTGGGCCCCAAACCTCAGCAAGCTGGACAAACGGAGACGAGATTGCACATGACCATGCCCCACTAGTGGGGCTGTCATCTCTTCCTCTCCCTCTTTCAGTCTCTCTGTCTCTCTTTGGCAAGGCTCATGATCTCAGGCAATTTTTAAAAAGTTAAAGAATTGTAACTGGAACCTCTGTAAGTTGAAGGCATCTTTATGAGCTGAGCAGTTACAAGCATCCACCCTCAGCAGTTCCTTTGTATCAATAGTTTGTTATTCGTCAGCGTGTGCTCACACTGAGCCCAGGGCAGACATGGACCCAGGAAGACTGGGACTGAAAGAGCTTTCCAGATGCTGGTCTTCTCCCTCCACAGCATCACAGCTGTGAGAGCCACCAGTGCAGGGCGAGAGTGACTGGGAACCAGCTGGGCTGTGCTAGTGATGGCATATCCGAGAAGACATTTCTGGAAAAGAATGTAAAGAATATAGACGAGGAGCAGACATACAGAAGTACCAAACCTGCTCATCTTTTTTCTTTTTCTTTCTTTCTTTTTTTTGGAGAGGTTTTTGCTATAGGGCACGTGCACTCACCAGAAAGACAGAAAGAGACAGAGAGACAGAAAGCGAGAAATCACCCCCCCCCCCAGGGGGGATGGTCACGCCGCAATCCCTTCTCCTCCATTCTCCTCTTGGGATCGTGGGCACGCATGCACACGTGCCCGGCATGAGTTTAAGCCACTGCGTACGGGACTCGAACCACAGTAGACAACATGGGAGTTCAGTGACAGCCATTACGCCAACTGTGTACTTGCTGAAGGGAGACACAGAGAGAGCACAGGGGAAAGAGGGAGACTGAGACAGCAACCACAGGGCAATCCCTACTCAAGCTTCACCTCTTCACACCTTTGTGCCTGGTCTGCTTTTAAGCCCTGGATCTGGGATTCGAACAAGGTGCTGACAGCTATCTTTCAAGAGCAGTCTTATGGCCCAGGCGAACTTCCTAAAAGACGCTCCCACCCCAGGGGAACTGACTTCTCCATTTGCAACCTGCTGCTCCCTAACTCCCTTTCTACCAAAGCGTAAGTAACATTTTGCTGTGTTTATTGTTAACCCAGGAACAAAAAAATATTCATAAATGAGGCATTAGAAAATGAATGGACCAAGAAAAATGAAGATACTTAATATTCTTACATTGAGTTGCTTTTTTTTTTTTCTCCCAGAGTAATTATGAAAACTTGGGAAAGGACCTCACTCAGAAAATACAGTGTCTCTGTAAGGGTCCAGAGATCGGTCTAACTGATGGAGACACAGAAAAGACAGCGCCAATGCAACTGCAAAAGAGGCTTTTATTTTTCCAGCTAGCTGGGGTCCAAGTTTCAGCCCATTGCAGCGGGCCTTCACAAGGACCCCGAGCCTAAGGTAAAGGGATCTTTTATAGTTCAGGATGTTCTCTAGACTGTAACACACAAAGGAAGGGGGGGTATGAGACGCGAGGGTCCAGCTCTCACCACCTGCTTAGGTCTAGATAAGGGCTCTCAGCTAAGGATTTGGATGACCTTGCCTCGGAGGTGCTGGGCCCTCCCGTTTCCCACTTATCTGAGAGTTCCCAGACTCCTGGTTCCCGTCCTTGAGGCCCTAACAAAGTGGGCTCCGTCCCTGAAGACTCAACAGGGTAGTGATTAAGCTAACTTCCCCAGCATTCCCTAACATGGCGGTGATTATGCTAACTCGGCCTAACATCTCGAGTATTGTGAATTATCTTAGTATGGGCTCCAAAGGAAGTTGTCAGCCAAGTTTTTAATTAGTGTCACCATTTCACTGATTTTCTCTGGCTCCAGTGAAGCATGTAAACACTTAGTGTGTCTTTTCATTTGTAATTGGATTTTACTAGAAAGAGAAGTGTTTTCTCCATAATTAATAAAAATAAACTCCCATGTATATGGGTAATCCACATAGAAAGACTCATTTGAGTTCTGGGGTATTACAGAATAAAGAGAGAGCCTGGTGTTGATAAGCTGAGACTTAAACATGAGAGGGGTTGCAGTGAGAGCTGCGTTTAACACGTCTCTGTGGGAACCAGCAGTTAGCGTAATGGCTATGTCGCTGGACTCCCACATAGTCGACCACGGTTCAAGTCCCGGACCCGGTGGCTTAAAACTCACGCTGGGCGCGTGTGCGTGCGTGCCCAAGATCCCGAGAGGAGAATGGAGGAGAAGGGATTGCGGCGTGACCATCCCCCCTGGGGGGTGATTTCTCGCTTTCTGTCTCTATGTCTCTCTCTGTCTGTCTGGCAAGCGCACGCGCCCTACAGTGAAAATCTCTCCAAAAAAAAAAAAAACACGTCTCTGTGACACCTGTCTTACATGTGCACACAGATGTGGAAGTGTCACGGCATGGCGACCTGGTAATGAGAACACACACACAAGCACGTTCTCTTCTTGGAAATAATGACTCTCCATGGATTTTTATGATGTAAAAAACTGAACAAGTGGTTAACTATTGTAGACACAGTCAGCGACAGTGCAGCCGTGACTGAGCGTCGGTTACGTCCATGGTCTAGACTGAGAGCAAGTGAGAGCAGCCACTCATTGCTCAGCTGTGCGTGTTCTTCCTGTGGGGCTTGCACCTTCTCTTTCCTCTGTATCTGGGTGGTGATGGAAAACAGATCGAGGGGAGAGTTCAGTGGTCCTAACGAGGCACAAAGAGGCAGGGAGGGACAGGATTTTGTTTATGTTTTTGCTTAATTCACCAGAGGATACCTGCCCTTGCCAGAGAGAGAGAGAGAGAGAGAGAGAGAGAGAGAGAGAGAGGAAGTGGGAAAGTGTACCCGTCTGGGGAATGGTCATGCTGCAATCCCTTCTCCTCTCTTCCTCCTTTTGGGAGTTTGGGAATGCACACCCACGTGCCTAGCATGTTTCTCAGGCCACCAGGTCCAGGACTCAAGGTTTTTAACATAGTTATCAAAGAAATGCAAATTAAAACCACAATGAGATATACTCTCTTCAGAATGGTTACAATTTAAAAGATCCACAAGACAAAGTCTGTTGCCTTGTATTCTGTTGGTATGAGTTTAAATTGTTGAAGGTTTTTTGGCTAATTTTTTTGTTTTGTTCTTGCCAGAGAGTGAACTTGGAGAGGGACAGTGAGAGGGAAAGTGAGAAATCACCTCCTTTCTCCTGGGGTGGGGGATGGCCAAGCCGCAATCCCTTCTTCTCACGCTCCTCCTGGGATCTTGGGCACGTGTGCACGTGAGCCTGGCGTGAGTTTCCAGCTGACAGTTCCAGAACTCGAACTGCGGTTGGCCATATGAGAGCCAGTGCCTTAGCCACCATGCCACCTGCTGGCTCCGACTTCTGCACTTTGCAAAAGCAGTTTAGTCTTATCTGCTAAGGCTCCACCTTTCTTATGTTTCGGCAATTTCACTCTCTGGCCATAGAGAAGTGAGTGTGTGTCTACCAAAGACACGTGTATGACTTATTCAGAATAACCCAGACTGGAAATCTGCCCATTAGTAGAAATAAACACATTTTGGTACATTCATAAATAGAATTGAAATAATATCAATGGGAAAGAGCATATTAAACGTGACATTATTCAACCTCAGAGACATAATACTGAAAGAAAATAGCCAGGTTTGTAAAAGTATGTCCTATCTGATTCTATTTATATGAAATTCAAAACAGACAAAACTGTCGGTTAGGAAATCGAAACACAAGTCACCTCCATAGGATTGGCTATTAACTGGGAGGCGACCCAGGGGAGCTAATGTTGTGAAAATGTCCATTTTTTTTTCCGAATAGTAGTTTTATGAATATATACATTTGCAAAAAATAATTAAATAGAACATTAAGATTTGTGCAAATGTGTACCTTTGTAAGTTCACAAATTGTATTTTTTAAAGCAAAGAAAGAAAACAAATGCAGAGGGACCAGCAGGTGGCGTGGTGGCTAAGGTGCTGGGCTCCCTGTGGCCAACTGTGGTCGAGTCCTGGACCTGCTGGCTTGAAAAATCATGTGGACGTGTGTGCACGCATGCCCAAATCCCAGCAAGAGAATGAAGGAGAAAGGACGGGTGTGGCCATGCCCCCACCCCCGGGGGCTGGTTTCTCACTTTCCCTCTCTCCGTCTCTCTCTGGCTCTCTCGGGCAAGTATAAGCACTCTGTGGCAAAAGCCTTAAATAAAATAAAATTTAAAATATAAAGAAAAGCAGAGGAGGATCCATTAAGCTTGAAATACTGTAAATACACTGTATTTATGCTCAAGAAAGAAAACTTCAATATTAAGGGAAAAATTATTTTTTAAAAAACTAGAAGTACTTGATATTAAATATACATAATTTTAAATAGAAAACGAGTCAACACATAAATATTCATGATCTGATAGAAATATACTTAACCTATTTAAGTGACATTCCTTTTTTCTAATTAAAATTTTCTTATAATTATAAATGCAGTTAATTTTATTTGCATAACTTGACTTTAGCAAGGAGCTCAGTTTCACCATGTCATTCTAAAATAAATCTGCCTCTCTTCCTGCATCATTTTCACTTCATTAATTAACATCTAATTTATAAGCATCTCAACAGTTGAAGCATTCCTACAAATAGGGCAGACTAAAATAGGTTTGGACAAATTTAAATATCTTGGCAACACATCTACAGCTGAACAAATGGCCCTTTCCTGTTCTGCTAATAACTTCAAAATCCCTTCCCCTGTGAAGCCTTCTTGACCTGTTTAATCACAAGTAATCACTCATGCTTCATGTCCTTGTAACATTTTGTTCTAAACGCTATCCTAGTGCTTGCTTCCTTTACAAATAAGACTTTCTAAACTGTGTTATTTGAGGACAGAGAACAAACTTTATTCATCTTTCCACGCCTTTGGCCTTGTATACTGTGGGCACTCAATGTTTGCTGAATGACCGAATGCATCAGTAGACGATTCTCTTCAGAAACTTTCTCAGAGTCTTGGGGTGAATTTACCAAATTTGGAAATAGAGATTGCACAGCCTGGGCTGGCCCTTGGCCCCATGGTTGCACTATCCATGTGGAACCGGGTCCCACGTGGCCAACAGTGGTTCAAATTCTGCCCTCAGGGGCTTGAAAGACATGCCTGGTGCACACGCATGCCCCGAATCCCGATGAGATGGAGAAACGGAGAGGGATGGGGTAGGCTTTCTCTCTGTGCTACAATAAAATAAAATAAATAAATAAATAAGATTGCACAACCTAAGAGCCAGAGGGGGCGCAGGGGTGAAATGCAGGACCACAAGGCTGACCCACACCAGGAGGTCTGCCTTTCTGCCCCAAGATCTCCCTGAGTGCTGGGGCTTGTGTGTACCCAGGAGCTGGCCTGGCTGAGTCACGGTGGATCAGAGCGGAGACTGCGTTGGGATGTCTGTCTCTCTTCTACTCTCTGCCTCCTCCCTTCCTCCACTCACATGGAGAAACAAATAACAGAGGCCATGGCTGGACGAGGCCTCCACGGTGGCGGGAAAAACTCCCCTGCCTCCCACTATCCCCGCTCCCTAAAAAGCTCAGATCAGTCTTATCAGAGCTACTGACTTCAGACCAACTGCCCTAGAATGAAAAGCTGGACTGAGATCAGTAACAGGAAAGAATGGCAATTAGAATTCAAGTTGTTTCATGTTTGCTTACCTTTGAAGTGGCAATGAGGCTGTGTCACAGACAGAGATGCCAGCCATCATGTGGTGGCCTGGCCTCTCCTCTGTCTCCCCAGGTCCTCGCCGAGGTGCCCAATACGGGAGTCTCGGGAAGAACGGGGCCTGAGCATACTGGCTCTGGGTGAACTTCTAAACGCTGACCTGTCACTGCAGGCTCTACCCAACGCTATGTTCTGCTCCTCAGGCCTCCTCGAGGTCTGCCGTGGGTAAGAACTTGGGTCTTTTCTGAGTATATGCACATCCCTACATGTGGGCATGGCATCTAGATCCCCAGGAATATGCTGAGCTTCTTGGAGTTCTTGTGGATGCCATATTCCCCAACTTTTCTGTTTATACTTTTTGATTAGTCTATTATTTATTTCAACTGTTATTCACTACTTTAAGCAGCTACGAAGTTAAATAATTGCCCTTAATTGTTTTCAACAAAGAGCCCTGGAAAAAAACTTTTGCATGGGTTAGCACCGAGTGCAATCAAATCGAAGCAGCCTTGCAAGTGGGATCTTCCAGGGGACCACCAGGTAGATGGAATAATGGCAGTTCTCTGAGGACCAGGCTTTAAAGCAGCTGCAAACCTCTTCTGCCCCTTCGGAGGATGCTATGCCAGATGACTACTGGTTTCCACTGTGATGAAAGACCACTGGGTTTGAAGTCTGCGCAAAGCTGAAGAAGAGGGAATGATGACAGGACATGTTAAATGCCACAAGCTTGCTGTTTTTAACCGAGATGTATTCTCGAGTAAAAGCTGCCGAGATTTCTATAAGCCTTTTACTAAGCTCCAGAGCCTAAAACACTTGACTCTGATCATTTGGGCTGGTTCCCTCCCTGTCTTTATGGAGAAAAGGATTTGGGAGGTTCTCATGACTTTGTTTTCACTGATATCACCTTGGTCCTGGTCTTTTTCATCTTTTTTCTCTTTTCTGTCATATTTATGTTTATAAATATGAGAGAAAATATCTATGTGTATATCTATGTGTATATATATGTATATATAGAAGTATATATATGTATATATATATACACACACACACATATATATATGGAGAGAGAGAGACAGTCTCAAGAGGGTCTTAATGGCCAAATCCACCCCCAGCCGCAGCCAGTCAGGATCACACACATGGGCCTGATGTCCATAGGGATGCCTTGGGAAATGAACCCAGCACCTTCTCATGTGGCTTCTACATATCAAGTGTTCTGTTACCACCATGCCACTGTGGCTGGCCCTGTACTCAATTTTAAAAGAATACAACAGTAATAGCCATAGTCTAGAAAAAGTAGTGCTTGATTCTTTAAAAATCTTGATTTTGATAGGATTAAAAATCTCCACCTTTTTGAGTATGTATGTCATTAGGTAGGAAATCCTGGAGCACAAAAGCAAAAAGCTAGCAAATTCCTTGTCCCAACTTCACCTCGCTTCCTAAACAAAGAGAGGCTGGTACTTCTCCCAAGTTCACACAGAAGATTAGTAAAGGTCGATGCTAAAACTAGGTCTCTTGGTCCCAGTCATGTCTCTCTTCCAAACTCAATATCACATTTCAAATTCATTGTTTATGTGAGATTACTTGTGGTGGGAGAAATGCATTCACAAGCGACTCCATAGCTTCTTGTTAATATTCGTTGTTCTTGAATAATATGCTTTCCAAAATTCTGGAACTGATCTCATTTGACATTCCTTTCTCATTTCAATATTCTCAAGTTGGAAGATGGTTTTGTCACATCATAACACTTGAATTTGCCATGAATTTGCTATCTACCCTTATTCCATTGAGCTGGATGCAAATATGTCCCATAGTCTACCGGAAGGTCATAAGCAATGTTTGCGCTTGAAATCCCTGACATTCTGTTCTTTCCTATAAAATAAATATATGTTTTGAAGTTTCTGAGTGCTAGAAAAGTACACAAAAAATGTTTCAGATACTTCATTGACTTCTACGCTTCACTTCATGATTTCTGTAGTCTTTGTTACAAATAACTAAAATGAGGAAAAGTAAATGTTCCTTAAGTGAACCACATGACTAGGTCAACAAATAGTATTTTAATGGAACTGAATGAAACCAGTAACAATTTATTGAGAAACTAGTATTCATTACACACTGTACAGAACAGGGAACAAAGGACGGAGCAGTCAAAGTAATAAAGAAGACGAGGATAAGGATGAACCCTGCTCTTAGGTGGCTACAGTCCTTGACAACGTCCTTGCCTTGTGGCCCTTAGCTTCCTCACAGTCACTGTACTATGATGTTAAAACTCAGGGACAAGGCAGTGACACAGAAGTAATCTAAGAGTTTGTGATGTTGGGCTCACATGAGGAAGTTCCAGATTCCCAGCCTGGCGTCTCCCTGAACATGGATGTGTATGCTGGCTGCAGCTGGGAGTGGATCATGGTATCAAGACCTGGTTGGGAATAACTCTCTCTGTCTCTGTTTTTTCCACTCATGGAAGAAAGAAAAAGAAATAAAGAGAAAGGAAGAAAAAGAAAGAAAGAGAAGAGCAGAGAAGAGAAAGAACGAAAAAGAAGAAAGAAAGAAGAAAGGAAGAAAAAGAAGAGAGGAAGACAGAAAAAAAGGAAAGAAACTTAAAAAGCAAAACCAAAACAAAACTTCAATCCCTGCCCTAAAAGAGATTGACAACAATTGGCAGTAAAAACAGAATAAAACAAAACAAAAACAAGGGAAATTTCCTTTACTCTTGGCTCAGAAAGGACCCTGGCTGTGTCAGGTTGGGAAACCCTTCCTGTCTCACAGAGGGAGGGCTGGCTGAGCACCTCGCCTGGTAGCTCCAGGGCACTGGCCCACAGAAGCTCACAGCGGGGCTTCTGTGAAAGCTCCTCTGACCAGGATTAGCCTGGGATGTCGGAGCAAAGGTGCTTGGAGTGTGCCTCAGCTCCCGGCGTGCAGCAGGCTCTGAGCATTTGAGAAACGAGGCTAACCGCTTCTTCCTTTCTTCCTCTGGAGCTGACCTGCCAGTAGACTGCATCTGTGACCTGTGAGTCAGCGGTTCGGGCTCATTATTTCTGCTCTGTAAAAATCTCTCCTGAATACTGGTTATTTTCGTCATGCTTTTGTACACTTGAACATAAAATGTCTAAAGGGAACTAAACCCACGCGAATTCTAAATGCTAAGTGGACACACTTGATGTACAAAAAGGAGCGTGTATCTGGACTTCAGAGTGTAATGAGCAGCTCCACGCGGAGGTGGAGGATCAGATACATAAATGCGAGGAAACAAAATAAACACAAAACAGAATGTGTAAATCAAATCAGCATCATCAGGAGCCTCCTCACATCCTCCACGAACAACAGAAGCAATACATCACAACCAAAACAACCTACCAACCAACAAACAAAACAAAAAATTAGAAAGGATCAAAACACAGACTTAATAGATTCGTGTTTGTTTGTTTGGAACCAATGTACTGCAGCTTAATAACATAGTTATAAAATGAAGTTATTTGAAAAGTAAGGTCCCTGCCGATAAAAACATTTAAAACCATTTCTAACGCTAAGGCTAGGGTTGCAATGGCAACAAATCTGACTAATCTTAGAGAAGGCGAAGTCAGAGTTGTCAAATGCAGCAATATACTCTTCTTGTCCTCCTTAAAATGATCGTCCTCTCTGTCCTCGGTGCTGAAGTCTGCTCCGGGCGGTGATGCCCTGGACAGGCCTTCCGACATCTGGCAGGTAAATCTGATTCTGTACAGTTCAGTCACTCAGTCCTCGACTTTTTAGGAGGACCCGCTCTACATTAGGCACTCGGTGAGCAGAGTCCATTGTCTGAATTCTGAGTCTAGGCCTGCTACTAATTGTGATTTTAAAACTAAAGAGAGACAGAAATAAGAGACAAGAAGATAAATAAATAAATAAATAAAAACTAAGAAAATCGTTAATGAAATGGCAGGGGTAATCCCACAAATCTCTATACAAATATTGACTGTAAATGGATTAAATTCTCCATTCAAGAGACACAGGCTGACTAAAGGGCTAAGAAAAACAAAAACCATCTATGTTGCCTACAAGAAAAACACCTCATGGATAAAGACATACATAGACTAGAAGTGGAAGGCTAGGAAAAAGCATTCCATGCATATGGAAAAAAATAAAATAAAAAACTGGAATCACGCCACTGATTTCAGACAAAATAAGCCTTAAGCTGTAAGAAGGGACAAGGACATTATATAGTACAACTATTATAAATATCCATGCATTCAACTTGGGAGCACCCAAATACATGAAGAAAAAGACTGCTAGCTATAAAACAAGAGATAGACTGCAACACAGTAGTCCTTGGAGATCTCAACACCCCACCATCTCTTTTGGATACATCATCTGTGGGAAGCTGCACACCAGCGAGTCTGCCGAGGTTTCTCAGAGAGCAAACAATTACTATGATTGGTTCCCTTCCAAAAACCTGACCTTCGAAACCTTGCTCTGATTGGCCACTAGAATCCCTCAAATTTGCATATCCGGCACCTCATGATTGGTCCAAAAGCAACCAATCATAACCCACCATTAACAACCAATCAGGGCCCACCGTTTACAACTAATCACAGTCCTCCGTTTACAACCAATCACGACCCACCGTTTACAACCCACCAGAGTGTATATAACCACGATGCCTGGCCCACAGTAGCCAGACGACACAGATGACCGAGAAGACGACACAGACGACCGAGAAGACAACACAGACGACCGAGACGACGACAACGACCAGAAAGACGACAACTGAAGAGCCTGAAGAGCTGAAACACCATGCAGTCTCCAGACGACCCTGAAGATCCTGAAGAGCTGACACTGCATCGTCTCCAGACGACCTGGGAGACCCTGAAGAGTTGTAACACTACATCGTCTCCGGACAACCCTGAAGAGCTGTGACACCGCGTCGTCTCCGTGCTGCTCACGGTAGACTACGCGACCCTTAAGAGCTGTGACACTGCGTCGTCTCTGTGCTGGACCGTGCTGCCCACAATAAATGGACGACACTGTCGCCTCCGTGCTGTAACACTACGCCGCTTGTCCCAGCTCTCACTCCTTCACTCAGGAAACCTGTTCGGCTGTCCCCCCCGGGTTGGGACAATCATCTAGACAAAAAATAAGCAAAGAGAAACAGGGTCTAAACAATACCATAAATCAAATGGACTTGACGGACATCAACAGAACCTTCCATCTAACAACCACAAATACACATTTTTTTCTCACACCTGTCTGGAACCTTTAAAAGATTGACCACATGATGTAGCACAAAACTAACCTTACAGATTCAAAGGCAGAGAAACTATATCCAGCATCTCCTCTGACCATGATGGAATTACACTTGATATTAATTATAGAAAGGACCTTCTAAAATATACGGATACATGAAAACTAAACTACTTACCCCTGCATGACTTCACAACCACTGGAGAGATTAAGACTGAAATCAAAAGGTTCATGGAAACCAAGGATAACGAGGACATGAGTTTCCATAACCCACGGGGCACAGCAAAAGCAGTCGTGAGAGGAAGTTCATTGCAATTAGTCCACGTTTAAAAAAAGATGGAAAGGGGGCAAGTAGCCTAACAGCACACCTCAGGGAAGTGGAAAAACAATAACTAAACCCCAAAAATGCCAGGAGAAAAGAAGTAATAAAGATTCAAGCAGAAATAAATGAAATAGAGAATAAACAAACTATACAGAAAATAAGCAAAATCAAAAGCTGGTGTCTTGAGAAGATAAACAAAATTAACACACCATTAGCTAGACTAATTAAGAAGAGAGAAGGGAAACGGATAAATCAGATTTGTAATGAAATAGGCAATATTAAAACAGACATAACAGAAATAAAAAAACATCATTTACAGGATACTATGAGAGACTACATGCCAACAAATAAGAAAACCTGGATGAGACGGACCAATTCCTGGACACATATAATCTATCAGAATTGAATCAGGAATACAGAAAGCCTTATAGACACGTAACAAGCAATGAGATTGAGTCAGTAATAAATAACCTCCCAACAAAGAAAAGCATAGGTCCTGATTGTTTCATTTCTGAATTTTACAAAACTTTTAAAGAAGAGCTAATCTCCATTGAACTCAAACTATTTCTAAAGATCCAAAAGGACAGGACCAGCAGATGGCCTAATGGTTGTGCCACTGGACTCCCATGTAGTCAACCGTGAGTCGAGTCCCAGACTCGGTAGCTTAAAACTCACACTGGGCATGTGTGCGCGTGTGCCCAAAATCTTTAGAGGAGAACAGAGGAGACTGTGGTATGGGCATTCTGCTTGAGGGGGTGATTTCTCACTTTCTGTCTCTCTGTCTCTCTGGTGAGTACACATGCCCTGTAGCAAAAACATTTCTAAAATAAGAACAAAAATACAACATCCCTTCATGATTAAGATTTTTAGCAAAATCAGCATAGAAGGGACACTTCTTAACATAGCAAAAGCCATCTATAAAAAGCCCATAGTTAACATCATACTGAAAGGGACAAGCTGAGAGCTTTTCCACTAAAAACTGGAATGAGATTAGGCTGCCCACTTTCCCCACTCCTTTTCAGTATAATAGTACAAGTCCCAGCCAATGCAATCATAAAAGAGAACAGCATAAAAGTCATTCAAATAGGCAAAGAAGAAGTGAAACAATCTCTATTTGCAGGATTATGTACATAGATAATATACAGGATTATGTACATAGATAACTCAAAAGATTCTGAAAAATTACTGTAAGTGATAAATGAATACAATAAAGTATAGGATACAAAATTAACATACAAAAATCTATAGCATTTCTATACACCAACAACAAGTAGACTGAAGTGGAATTGAAGAAAAAAATCTCATTACAACAACCACAAAAAGTATAAGATACATAAGAATAAAACTAACCAAAGAAGTCAAAAGTCTCTGCAAAGATAACTGTGAAAATATTTTTAAAATACCAAAAATGACACCAAAAAGTAGGACTTCCCATATTCTTAAATTGGAAGAATTAATATAATCAAAATGTCAATTCTACCCAAGTTAATCTACATATTTAATGCAATCTCAATTTAAATTACCAGAGACATTCTTCACAGATTTAAAAAAAAATCATAGAATTTGTCTGGAATCATAAAAGACCCCATATTGTCAAAGCAATTCTGTGCAAGAAGAGTGGAGGCGTCTCACTCCCTGATCCCAAAATATTACGATGATCTGATCATTGAAACAGCATGGTATTGACACAGAAACAGACATGTGGACCAATGAAACAAAATAGAGACCCCAGAAATAAACCCCCAAACATACAGCCAACTGATTTTTGACAAATGGTAATAGTCAATCCAGTGGGGGGAAAAATCTCTTTAGCAAATAGTGCTGGAAAAACAGGATGTCCACCTGCAGAAAGATGAAACAGGAACCCTATCTCTCACCATTAACAAAAATCGACTTAAAATGAATAAAAGATATAAACCTAAGACCTTAAACTATAAAAGCCACTGGTGGAAAACACAGGGGAAACTCTTGGAGACATCAGAAAAAGGCCAAGAATTCTTAAATAAGACCCCCAAAGCACAGACAATAATCCCCAAAATAGACAAGTGCAGTTACAACAGATTAAAAAGCTTTTGCACAGCAAAAGAACGATAATTAGAGTGAATTGACAACCCTCAGAATGGGAGACTATATTTGCAAACTATGCCTCTGATAGGGGACTGATAATCAGAATATATAGGGAACTCAAACAGTTCACCAGAATTAAAATAAATAAATAAATAAAAGGAAAATAAGCTAAACAGACAACAATATAAAGAAGACATATGAATGACCAAAAAGCATATGAAAAAATGCTGAACATCTCTTTATCATAAGGGAGATACAAATGAAAACCTCAATGATATACCACTGAACTCAGTCTGTATGGCTAAGATTAAAAAAGATAAAGAATGACAAGTGTTGGTGAGGCTGTGGAGAAAAGGGAACTCTCCTACACTGTTGGTGGGAATGTAAATTAGTGCAGCCATTGTGGAGAACAATATGGAGGTTCCTCAAAGACCATCAAATAGAACTACCACATGACCCAGCAATTCCACTCCTGGGAGTCTACCCAAAGGATAGAAATACCCTCAGTCAGAAAAACACGTTCACATTCATGTTTATTGCAGCATTATCCACAATTGCTAAAACATGGAGCCAACCCAAATATCCATGAACAAGTGAATGGATTGAAAAAGTGTGACTATTCTGCCATAAAAAAGAATGAGACTCTGGTATTTGATAGAAAGTAGACAAATACAAAACTGTATTCTGAAGAGGAGCAAGCCAGACTGTGAAAGAGAGGCATTGTATATCCCCATTCAATATATAATGAATGTCGGCACTCTGCAGAAATTGAAAGAAAAGCATGGAGAGCAATGGTGATACTAGAGACAGTGTGAAAGGAAGGTGGAAAATGGGGGAAGGCGAGAGGAAGGGAATCAAGGAGAAAAAGAAAGAAGCAAAACATTTTAGGGATACAAAAATAGAACATTATCTGTTGATGATATTTGTATGAACCAATATACAGTGTATTCATGACGGGAAAATTCACTTCGTATTCTGTAATGATACACAGTGATTGGAGGTAAAAATAAATAAAATTAAATTTTATAAAACGCCTACCAAATCAAAACAAATCTCTTGCTATAGTGTGTCCAGGTGTGTATAGTGTATCCAAATGTGTATTTGAAACATGAATTTATGTGCAAGGTATATGTACATACACAGACACACAAACACAAACATGTAACTGTGTGAGTATATATACATTTGAGGAGTTTTCCAAATGTTCATGGAAAATATATATCATGAAGATACTATGCGTAGATTTCACTTTTTTCTTTTTTTTTTTTTTTTGCAGCAAAGTGAACTACTTTGATTTAATTTTCCATGAACTTTTGAAAGTCCTCTTGTACATTCTAGCTGTGTCTTCCAAGAAAGCCTACAATAAATAATATCTCAGTAGCTATGTGCATACCTAACACCCAGATCATGGTTTCTTAAGAACTTGGTTCACTTTTTCCTTCTTTCTTTCTTTCTTTCTTTCTTTCTTTCTTTCTTTCTTTCTTTCTTTCTTTCTTTCTTTCTTTCTTTCTTTCTTTCTTTCTTTCTTCCTTCCTTCCTTCCTTCCTTCCTTCCTTCCTTCCTTCCTTCCTTCCTTCCTTCTTTCTTTCTTTCTTTCTTTCTTTCTTTCTTTCTTTCTTTCTTTCTCTTTCTTTTTTTCAAAATAGCATTGAAAATTAAGGACATTTAACTTTACTCAGTTTTAATACAGCAAATAGGTGAACAGAATAATATGACATACAGCATGTTTAATGAACTAGCAACAGAGAAATTTTGTAAAAGAAGGGAAGAACTCTGTCCTATAAGAATTAGAACCGAGAGGCTCCATAATCATCGGACATTCACTCAATGTTGTATCTGGTTAGAAATGTACAAGATAGGAGCTCCTGGGGTCTTGTGGATTCTTCCTTTATGGTCTGGGTCAACTGTGCCCACAATGTAACACTTGTGCTGAGTTCCTCTCTGTAGTAAGCAGTCATCTGTACAGGTTCCTTTGTGTGGGCATGGTAATCATTCAAATCTCAGATCCCTGGTGATCCTTAGAGCCACTCAATAGTTTTGCCCCCATGTCTCAGTTTCAGCCATTCCACAGTCAGTTATACAAGGGACACACGTGGCACACAGACAGTCTGTGATTGACTGCACTAAGTCCAGCTTGACTTTAATGGAAAAGTTAATAAAGATGGTATCAACCAGGATGTGGTAAGGTGGACCCAGCTGTGCATTATATTGAAAAAATAAGCTGGAAGAGTGTTGGGGGACTTGTCTTTCCTTAAGTGTACCGGCATCTTTCTTTTCAGGTTTTAATCTATCTTTTTCTTTAAGCCTCCTATCTCTGAGACTAAGCGTTTGCTTCATGGGTCGCATACTTCCTTGTTTTCTTTTGTTTCCCCATGCCCACACCACACTGTTCTTTCTTCCCGGGTCACCTTTCGTTATTAAACACCAGGATAAGAATCTCAAATTTATTTCTCTGTCCTCCCCACTTTGCTCCACAGGATTTACTATTAACTCATAGAGGTTAAGAAATGCCAAGGAGGACAAAGAGCTAAACAGTTAAGATGCTAACATGGCTGTGACTTTGAAGCCCAGTGTCCTAACCACTAAGCCATGATAATCTCTAAGGAGTGCAGCTTGTGTCTTGCTTCAAATCAACACAAATGAATTAATGTTGTTATGCAATCAATGATTCCTCCCAATATTTGGGGGCAATCTCATTATCCTAATAATTAAAAAGAAGGGGAGGGAAGCTTATACAGCAAAAAGCTTGTATTTAGAAGTAATTTCTGAGATCTAGCATTTTATTGAACTTCTAGGAGCCTTAAGACTTTTGGAGTAAATATGAATTACAAGAAATATATTAATTTAGGGTAAAGCAGACTCTTTTTGGAAATCCAAGGAAGTGATAGGATTCTAAATCCCTCTTACTTCTTTTACTCATTTACATATTTTTTAAAGAATTACTCTACAAGGAAAACTATGAAAACCTTAAAAAGGAAATTGAAAACGACACTAAAAGGTGGAATGACATACCATGTTCCTGGATTAGCAGAATCAATATAATCAAAATGGCAATCCTACCCAAATTAATCTACATGTTTAATGCAATCCTAATAAAATTACAAGAGACATTCTTCACAGATCTAGAAAAGACAATCATAGAATTTGTCTGGAACCATAAAAGACCTCATTTCGCTAAAACCATCCTATGCAAGAAGACTGGAGTAGATTGCATTTCACACCCTGACCCCCAAATATAATACAAAGCTGTGATAATCAAAACAGCATAGTATTGGCACAAAAATAGACGTAAGAACCAATGGCACAGAGTAGAGACTCCAGAAATAAACCCCAAAACATATAGCCAATTTATCTTTGACAAAGGGTACCAGTCAATCCACTGGGAAAACAGAAACCTCTTTAGCAAATGGTGTTGGAAAAACTGGGTATCCACCTGCAGAAAGATGAATCTGAACCCCTATCTGTCACCATTAACAAAAATCAACTCAAAGTGGATCAAAGATCTAAACCTAAGACCACAAACTATAACACTACTGGTGGAAAACACTGGGGAAACTCTGGTAGACACTGGGGTAAGCAAAGACTTCTTAAGCAAGACTCCCAAAGCACAGGCAATAATCCCCCAAATAGACAGGTGGAATTACATCAGACTAAGGAGCTACTGCACAGCAAAGGACACTGTAATTAGTGTAAATTGACACCCCTCGGAATGGGAGAGAGTTTTTGTTAACTGTGCCTCAGATAAGGGACTGACAACCAGAATACACAGGGAACTCAAGCAACTTACCCGGAAGAAAATGAATAATCCAAATAAAAGATGGGAAAAGAAGCTGAATAAACAACTCTCTAGGGAAGACATATGAACAGCCAAAAAGCATATGAAAAAATGCTCAACATCCCTCATTATAAGGGAGATACAGATCAAAACCACACTGAGATACCACCTAACCCCAGTCAGAATGGTGAAGATTAAAAAAACAAATAATGATAAGTGCTGAAAAGGATGAGGTGAAAAGAGGACACTCCTACACTGTTGGTGGGAATGTAAATTGGTCCAGCCACTGTGGAGAACAATATGGAGGTTCCTCAAAGACCTTCACATAGAACTACCATATGATCCAGCAATTCCACTCCTGGGTCTCCACCCAAAGGATAGGAGAGCACTCAGTTGGAAAAGCACTTTCACATCTATATTCACAATTGCTAAGAAATGGAACCACCCCAAATGTCCACAAACAGATGAATGGATTGAAAAATTGTGGCACATATATTCCATGGAATACTATTCAGCCATAAAAAACAAGGCCCCGGAATTTGATAAAAATTAGATGAATATGGAAGAATTGTGGCTGAGTGAAGCAACTCAGGCTATGAAAGAGAGACATTGTATGTCTCCACTTAACATATCGAATGTCTGCACTCTATGGTAGAGACTAAAAGACTGGAGAACATGAAAGTATTAAAAATCGTAATGGACACTAGAGACAAAGTGGAAAGAGAGTGTCAGGGGGAAGAGCATAGGAAAGTTGGGGGAAAATGGAGAGGTAAGACACTTGTGGGACACAGATAAGGTTTATTATCTGTTGACGAAGTTGTGTGTGGTGGTCTCAACTGGGCTGGACTGAGGTGTATTTCATGCTGGGTGAAATCTCTTCACAATCTAAATGATGTATAGTAATTTAATGTATGAATAATAATAATAAATAATAAAAAAGAATTACTTTATTTAACATATTTTATTTAAATTTGACCAGAGGTGGGGGGAGGAGAGAGAGAGAGAAAGTGAGAAACAAGCCGCCAGGTCCAGGTCTTGAACTGCAGTCAACCATGTGGGAGTCCAGTGCTCTTAACCACTACACCACCCACCAGTTCCATATTTACATTTTTTTCCTTCTCTTTTTTTTTTTGAAGAGGTTCTTTTGCTATAGGGCTGCTTCCAAGGAAACACAAACAAACAAACAAACCAAAAACAGAAAGAGATTTTGAGTGATGAAGGCTTAATAATTTCCAAGCCCAACTAGACTTCATTTGAATACAAATAAACTTCACTTTTTTTAGGCCACAGATTCTCAAGTTTTCTACTTTCAGCAGCTAATGAACTGGTAGCTAGTACGCTTTCATGATCACATTTAAACAGGGGACACCCATTCTTCTCAACCAGGAGTGTATCTATGTAAATGTGTTTGTGCCATTAGTTGACAGGCTCTATAAACTGTGTATTAGCCGAATCAAATAATTTTAATTTTACTGGTGTTATTGGTGCTAAAAGCCTTTGTTTTAGTGACACTCCGTTTTAGTATTGAGATTGTTGTGATCCTTGATTTTAATATCCAACATAAATTTTTTCAATTGCTAACCTTACTTTCTTTCTCATTAATAAATATAAAAGTTAAGTTTTCAGCAATTTAGTATATTGTTTCAGTTTAGAAAATGAAAGAAAAGACATTTAGGTTTAAAAAATAATCTTCTTAATGACCATCTTTTTTTTTTTTTTTTTTAAGAGATTTTTTTCTATAGGGCATGTGCACTCCCTGGAGTTAATGACCATGTTTTTTAAGTCTGTAAACAACAGTGGGTAGGCCAGAGGCAAAGATGTTATAAAATAAAATGATGAAAGAACTACAAAATTGGTAACCATAATTTTTCAACATAATTTGAATGAATGTTACACTCTGGAGTTGTTGGTAAGATAGTATTATAGATAAAAATCCCCATCACAGACTTTTTGCTGTTTAAGTGAATAATAAAGAGATCTACTCCCCCTCTTCTCAACTTCTAATTATATGGTTTCTAAATTGTATAAAATGGAAAAAAAATTGGTAAATATGTAGTTAATGTGATCAATATAAATAGTCAAACTGACCAAAAAATTAATTTTGAAGCCTAGGTTATCCCAAATTGTTTTTTCAGAACATGTGTTTACACTGATGATAAATAATTCAGAGGCATGAATACAAAACAAAAAAAGTAATTTCTGAAATGAAAATGTTCTTCTTAGGAAGACCGAGTTAATTGAAATATCATTTAGACTCTTTCAGAAGAGCAAATTCTTACTGAAAATGTGTCATAAATGATTTTTTTACTATATTTACCTTTGAAAATTAGTTTCTTCAAATAGTTAGGCAGAAGTGATTCACTGTGTCTAGCCTTACCTTCTGAGCGTTTGGAGCAGCAGAGTGGAATGCCAGATCTGACGCTGGCACAACCCGTCCAGGGTCAGAGCACCCTCCTCACTCTGCTTCTCCTTCCTGGTCGGAGTATCCTGTCTCTTCTCGGCATTATCTCAGCAGCTCCTCACTCAATCACCTGGATTCTGTTCTCCTCTCCTTCATGCTATGTGACCACCACAGCGAAGCTTCTAAAGTAAAGTCAGTAAAGTAAAAATAGAATTACTACCTGATCCGGAAAGCCTGCGTCTGGGGATATATGCAAAGAAATCCTGTGTCTGGGTAGGTAGCAGCACCCCAGACAGATATCCACACACCCATGTTCACTATAGCACTATGCACTATAACCACAACCAGGTGTGGACAAACCTGAGTGCTGAATGGGTGAATGAATACAGAAACTGAGATGTATATACATATATAAATTCACATCATGTATATATTAATAGATCATGTATTCATTTAATATATATTAAATTATATCATATATAATTTAGATTTATAATTATACACTTATATAATATACTTATAATTTATAATCATATACTTCTGTATATTATATACTATATAAAAATAGTATATAATATATAAACATGCTATATATTATATAGTATAGTGATATATTTTAAACATACATATAATTACATAATATGTAATATAACTTATATATTATATATTACATAATGTATAAATTATATATTATATAAAGTAATTACATATATTACACATCAATAATGAGATATTATTCAGCCTTCAAAATGAAGGAGACGCTGCCATTTGTGACAATACAGATAAATCCAGAAGACAGTATGCTAAGTGGAATTGCCAGACATAGAGAAATACGGCATGATATCAGTTACCTGTGGAATCTTGAAAAGATGAATACATGGAAGCAGAATAAGGAATGGTGGTTACCAGGGTAGAGAGGTACGGGAAACGGGGAGACATTGATCAAAGGAACTTGTGGTCAGGTAGGATGAGCAGGTCTAGAGGCCTAATGAACAGCACGATAAATCTAGCCTACTAACACTGCATTCGACCCTGGAAACTTGCTGGAAGAGTAGATTTCAGATGCTGTCAACACACACAAAGCGGTAACCATAAGAGATGAATATGTTCAATAGTCTGACTACAGCGATCATTTCACTGTGTGTATGTCAATCAAAGTATGTTATACACTCAACTGTAGAGAATGCTTATTTAAAAAAAGAAAAAAAGAAAAGTCGGGTCTTGTCACTTTTCTGCTCAAATCATTCTGTGGCTCCCAAATTCCCTTGGAGAAAAAGCTGAAGTTCTTTTTCCTTTCATTCTTTCTTCTTCTTTTGTTGTTGTTGTTGTTGTTACCATAGGACACATGTGCTCAATAGGGGGAGAGAGTGAGAGCCCTGTTTGGCCATGTGGGAAACCAGCTCCTTCACCCACCACACTGTGGGGCTAGCTAAAATCTGAAGTTCTTGAAAGGCCTAAGGGCACTCTAGGTAAGTGTCCCTCTCCCCTGCCTCTCAGCTCTTTTCTCCCGTTCTCTTCCCTCCTGCTGCCTGGACTGGAAACGTTATCTCCCCAGGTACCCTGCACTGATCCTTGCCTGTAAGTACTGACTCCAGTGTAACCTCCAGGAGTTCATCTAAATACAAACTGCCCCTCCCACTGGTAACTGTTATCAACCTGCTCTTTTTCTTATTCTTCTTCCAAAGCACAATCTCCTACTGATTGCTGCTTAGGTTATTTCTTACTGTTCCTACTGCTCATTGTCTCTGCAACCCACTCCTTACTGGAATGCAAATAATCCATATATCCCAAGTTTCTAATAGTGCCTGGCTCATTTGAGGTTCTCTAAATTATTTTATGAGAATGGAGAATTTGTATTTTATTTTATACATTCAATCACTATACATCACTACAGCTTGTACAGTGAATTTACACAACATGAATACCTTCGCACCAGTCCAGTTGAAGATACCATATATTATCAACAGAGAATCACCCATTTCTGTGTCGCATAAATGTCTTATATCTCTATTTTTCTTCATGATTTCTTTCCTCACACTTTCTCCTTTCTCCCACCCTCTTCCCACACTTCACCAGTAACCATAGCCATTTTCCATGATTCTAAATACTATAAGTTTTCAGTTTCTGCCGTAGAGTGCAGGCAGTCGGTATATATTAAATAGAGACATACAACGTCTCTCTTTCATAGCCTGGTTTGATTCACTCAGCAGCAAATCTTCCATATTTATCCGCTTTCTATCAAATGCCAGGTCCTTTTTTTTTTTTTTTTTGTGGCTGAGTAGTATTTGATAGGGTGCATTATGCCCCATTCATCTGTTCATGGACATTTGGGTTGGTTCCATTTTTTAGCAATTGTGAATAATGTCACAATAAACATCACAATGCAAGCACTTTTCTGACGGAGTGTTTTCCTATTCTTTGCATAGATACCTAGGAGTGGAATTCCTGGGTCACATGGTAGTTCTATTTGAAGGTCTTTGAGGAACCTCCATATTGTTCTCCACAGTGGCTGGACCAATTTAAATTACCACCAACAGTGTACAAGAGTTCCCATTTCACCACAGCCTCACCAGCACTTATTATTGTTTTGTTTTGTTTTTAATCTTCACCATTCTGACAAGGGTTAGGTGGTATCTCATTGTGGTTTTGATTTGCATCCCCCTTATGATGAGGGATGTTGAGCATTTTTTCATGTTTTTTGGCCATTCATATGTCTTCTTTACAGAGTTGTTTATTCAGCTCATTCTTCATCTTTTAATTGGGTTGATCAGGTTTTTTTTTGGGGGGGGAGGGTAAGCCTCTAGAGTTCCCTGTGTATTCAGGTTACCAGTCCCTTATCTGAGGCATAATTTACAAAAATGTTCTCCCATTCCAAAGGTTGTCAATTCACACTAATTACTGTGTCTTTTGTTGTGCAGAAACTTCTTAATCTGATGTAATTCCACTTGTCTGTTTTTGGATTACTGCCTGTTGCTTTGGAGGTCTTCCTTTTTTTTTAATTTATTTTTTATTTTATTTTTTTATTTTTTGGAGAGTTTTTCACTAAAGGGCATGTGCGCTTGCCAGACAGACAGAGAGAGACATAGAGGCAGAAAGTGAGAAATCACCCCCCCCCCCAGAGGGAATGGTCACGCCGCAATCCCTTTTCCTCCATTCTCTTCTCGGGATCTTGGGCATGCACGCACATGCACCCGGCGTGAGTTTTAAGCCACCGGGTCTGGGACGCAAACCGTGGTCGACTACATGGGAGACCAGCAACATAGCCATTACGCTAACTGCTGGTTCCCTGGAGATCTTCTTTAAGAAGTCTTTACCTACTCCATACTCCGATATCTCCCAGAGGATCGCCAGTGCTTTCTACCAGTAGTTTTATAGTTTGTGGTCTTAAGTTTAGATTTTTAATCCACTTTGAGTTGATTTTTGTTAATAGTGAGAGATATGGGTCCAGATTCATCTTTCTGCAGGCAGATACCCAGTTTTTCTAGCGTCATTTGTTAAAAAGATTTTCTTGCCCCCACTGAAATGGCAGGTCCCCTTTGTCAAAAATTTGTTGGCTGTATGTTTTGCAGTTTATTTCTGGAATCTACATTCTGTTCCGTCAGTCCACATGTCCATTTTTGTGTCAATACTATGTCGTTTTGATGATCAGATCTTTGTAATATATTTTGGAGTCATGGAGTGAGATGGCTCCTACTCCACTCTTCTTGCACAGGAATTCTTTGGCAAGATGGGGTCTTTTATGGTTCCAGACAAATTCTTTGGTTGTCTTTTCTAAATCTGTGAAGAATGTCTTTGGTAATTTGATTGGTTAAATATGTGGATTAATTTGAGGATAATTTTGATTATGTTAATTCTTCCAATCCAGGAAGATGGGATGTCCTTCCACATTTTTGTGTCATTTTTCTTTTCTTTTTTTACATTTTTATAGTTTTCCTTGCAGATGTATTTAACTTCTTTGGTTAGATTTATTTTTAGGTATCTTGTACTTTTTGTGACCATGGGAAACGGGATTACTTTCTTCAGTTCTACCTCAGTCTGTTTGTTGTTAATTTATAGAAATGCTATAGATCTTTGTATGTTGATTTTGTTTCCTGCCACTTTAATGTTTTTATTTATCACTTACAGTATTTTTTCTTCCAAATTCTTTTGGGTTTTCTATGTATGTAGTCATGTCATCTGCAAATAGAGATTATTTCACTTCTTTTTTTCCCTGTTTGAATGTCTTTTGTGATTTCATTGGCTAGGACTTCCAGCCTGGAGTAGAGACAAAGGACAGGAGAATACTCAGGCAGGGCATTATTCACAATTGCTAAGTCATGGAACCAACCCAAATATCCATGAACAGATGAATGGATTGAAAAAGTGTGGCACATATACTCCACGGAATACTATTCAGCCATAAGAAACAACAACACCCTGGCACTTGATAGAAAGTGGACGAATAAGGAAGATTTATTGCTAAGTGAAGCAAGTCAGGCTATGAAAGAGAGACATTGTATGTCTCCACTTAACATATATCAACTGTCTACACTGTGTGATAGAGACCGAAAGATTGGAGAGCATAAAAGGATTGAAAATAGTTATGAACACTGGAGATGGTACGGGAGGAGGGGGGAAGAGGGGAAGAGTATAGGGAAGGAAATTAGGGAGAAAAATAGAGAAGTAAGGCATTTGTGGGACACACAAATGGTTTATTACTTGATGATGATAATATGTATAGTATTCTCAACTGGACTGGCCTGAGGTATATTTCATGTTGGGTAAATTATTGCTACAAGCTAAATAATATATGGTGATTGAGTGTATAATAATAATATTAATAATTTTTTAAAAAAAGAAAAGGTGTGAAGAGAGTGGTCAGCCTTGTCTTGTACCAGTTTTTAGTGGTAAAGCTATCAGCTTTTCCCCATTTAGTATGATGTTAGTTTTGGGTTTTTCATAGATAGCTTTTAGTGTGTTGTGAAATGACTCTTCTATACCTATTTTGCTGAGTCTTAATCATGAGGGATGTTGTATTTTATCAAATGTGTTTTCTGCATTGATTGATATGTTTTTATCTTTCTTTCTTTTAATATGGTATATTATGTTTATAGTTTTGCATATGTTGAACCACCCTTGCATCCCTGGAATAAAGCCTACCTGGTCCTGATGTCTAATCTTTTTCATATGTTGTTGGATATGATTTACTAGTATCTTGTTGAGAATTTTTGCAACTATATTCTTCATTTATCATATTGGTCTGTAGTTTTCCTTCCTTGTCATGTCATGTGTTTTGGGGATGAGGGTGATAGAGTCTTCCTAAAATGAATTTGGTTCCTTCCTTTTGGATCTTTAAAAATAACTTGCGAATGAGAGCTAACTCTTCTTTAAAAGTTTTGTAGAATTCAAAAGTGAAACCTTTAAGACCTGGGCTTTTCTTTGTGGTGAGTTTTTGAGTACTGATCTGATAAAATTGCTTATTATGGGTTTATTCAGGATTTCAGTGTCCTCCTGATTCAATTTGGTAAACTATATGTGTCCAGGAATTTGTCCATCTCATCCTGGTTTTCTTGTTTGTTGGTGCATAGTCGCTCATAGTATCCTCTAATGATGTTTTGTATTTCTATTATGTCCATTGTAGCATTGCCTGTTTCATTGCCAATTTGATTTATCTGTTTCTTCTCTCCTTCTTAATCAGTCTAGCCAGTGATGTTTTCATTTTGTTTATCTTTCCAAAGAACCAGCTTTTGCTTTCACTTATTTTCTGCATAGTTCATTTATTTTTTATTTCTTTTATTCCTGCTTGAATTCTTATTTCTTTTCTCGTGGCATTTTTTGGAACCTTTTCGCATATTGACCACATGATAGGGCACAAAACAAGCCTCTACAGATTCAAAGGCATAGAATCTATATCTAGTATCTTCTCCTACCATGGTGGAATTAAACTTGATAATAATTCCAGAAAATACACAAACATATGGAAACTAAACAATCATCTCCTGAATGACTTAGCAACTACTGAAGAAATTAAGACTGAAATCAAAAGATTCATGGAAACCAATGATAATGAGGGAGTGAGAAAAATGTATATTTCATGGTTTTGGGGTGGAAGGTTCTGTAGATGTCTGTCAAATCCATTTGATTTATGATATCACTTAGAGCCTGTATCTTTGCTTATTTCTAGTCTAGATGATCTGTTCAAAGGAGATAGTGGGGTGTTGAAATCTCCAACAATGTGTTGCATTCTATCCTTTTAGATCTAGCAGTCATTCCTTCACATATTTGGGTGCTCCTGTGTTGAGTGCATAAATACTTATAAGCATTATATCTTCTTGGCAATTTAGCCTTTTACTATTTTATAATACTTTTCCTTGTTGCTTCTGTCAGTTTTTGTCTTAAAGCCTGCTTTGTCTGAAATCAGTATTGTGACTTCAGCTCTTTTTTGGTTCTTGTTTGTGTGGAATAACTTCTTCCAACCTTTTGCTTTTAGTCTATGTATGTCTTTATTCATGAGGTACATTTCTTGTAGGCAACAGATAGAGAGTTTATGGTTTTTTATCCATTCAGTTAATCTACGTCTCTTGATTTGAGAATTTAATAAATTAACATTCAATGTTATTATCACTATTTTCAGACTTGTCCCTACCATTAAGCTCGTCATCTTCTTTGTTTTGTTTTTACCTCTTATTTATTTCTGTCTCTAGTTTTCCTGGTATAGCACTTCCTTCAAAATCCTTGAAGAGCTGGTCTGGTGTTGGTAAATTCTTTCAGGTTCTGTTTATCTGAGAATGTTTTTATCTTTTCTTCACATTTGAAGGATAATTGCTGAGTAATCTTGGTTGAAATTTTTTTTCTTTCTTTCTTTTTAAAAATATTTATTCATTTAATTCCATTTTATTATTATTATTTTTCTAATTTGACCAGAGAGAGACACACACACAGAGAAAGAAAGGGAAAGCAAGAAAGCAAGCTGCCAGGTCCAGGATTTGAACCATGGTTAGCCATGTGGGAATCCAGCATCTATTAACCACCATGCCACGTGCTGACCCAAAATTGTTTTTCTTTTAAGACTTTAAATATACTTCTCAGTATTTCCTTGCTTGAATTGTTTTCAGTGAGAGGTGATGCTAGCCTGATAGGATAACCTCTGCAAGTAACTTAATGTTTCTCTCATGCCAGTTTTAGTATCTTGTCTTTGTGGTTTTGGCCAGTCTGGCTATGATTTGCCATGGAAAGGATCTTCTTGGGTTGATCTTATCTGGGGCCCTTTGTATTACTTGGGTCTGGATGTTTGAATGTTCTCTAAATTTGGAAAGTTTTCTTCCTGATTTCATGGAATAGATTATCAATGCCCTTAGGGCCAGCAGGTGGTGTGGTGGTTAGGGGTGCTGAACTCGCACAAGGCCAACTGTGATTTGAGTCCGGGACCTGGTGGCTTGCTTTCTCACTCCCCCCCCCCACACACACACACACCACCACCACCATCACCACTCACCCTCATTCTCACTCTCGCTCTGTCCTTCTCTGATCAAATTAAATAAATAAAGTTAAATAAAATAATTCTTTTTAAAAAAGGTTAATGCCCTTATTAGTTTCTTCACCTTCTGGGGTACCAATTATTTGGATGTTTGGGCATTTAAGGGTATCTAGTATTTCTCATATATTATCATGTTTTTGGTTATTTTTTCAGTGTTTCTGTGTATTTTTTTCTAGGTCAGAGGTTTTTTCTTCTGCAGCTGAGATTCAATCTAATGCTCTAATCTGCTTTGAATACTTTTGAGGGAGGCTTTGATTTCCTATATTACAGCCTTCATCTCTAACAGTTCTGTTTGATTCTTTTTCATGGTGTCTATTTCTTCTTTCAAATCATGGGAGGACTTCCTCATCTCCTGGAGCTTGTTGTCTCTTCTCTCTTGCATCTTGTTTAGTTTTGTCACTGTGAATATCTGAATTCTCTATCTGACATTTCCACGAGTTCCATTGTACTGTCTGTGGACAATGAAGAATTGCTCTTTTCTCTCAGGGGAGAGATATTTCTTGGTTTCTCATATTTGTTGTGATTCTTCACTGGCTTCTGGTCACCTGATGGGTTGTACATTTCTTCCTAATTTCTTGGAGTTAATTTTAAGAGTTTAGATGTGTGCAGAAGGTGAGTTGTGATCTCTACATCTCTGTCTCCCCGACACTCACCCTACAACCTGCACTATTGTCCCTGGAACTGAATATTCCAATGGCCTTCCAGTTTCTTGAGAACAGGTGCAAGATTTTAGCCAAGGGAAAAAGTAGGGGGTCACACTGCATGTTTCAGGAAGCTATGAAGTCTGAAAGCATTTCTGAGTGGACAAGAGGCAGCTAGAGGTCTAAAGTGGTCTCCTGCTTCAGTTGTTCTGACTGGCTGCCACTTTCACCATGCAGGGGCCGGGAATAATGGTGGAGAAGGGAGCTGGAAGCAAAGGATCTGGGCACCTGGAGACAGTCAGGAGACAGTGGAGTCCCAAGTGAACCTGACCTCAGTCATTCTCACTGGTTACCACCACTGCTGTGTAGGAGCCTACAATAATGGCAGAGAAGGGAGCTGGAAGCAAAGGATCTGGGCACCTGGAGACAGTCAGGAGACAGTGGAGTCCCAAGTGAACCTGACCTCAGTCATTCTCACTAGCTGCCACTGCTGTTGTGCAGGGACCAGGAATCTGAAGAATTTGTTATTAATAAGCCACCTTACTCTAAAAATTATAATAAATAGGCTAGCTTCCTGGTCTGGTGGAACTGGATCCCACATGACCAACTGCACAGTTCAAATCCCAGCCCAGGCAGCTTGAAAAACATGCATGGTCTATGTATGTGCCTACTCAAGACCTGACAGGATGAAGAGACGGAGGAGAGAAGATTGCAGTATAAGTGTGCCCCTGGGGGTGTGCTTTCTTCTCTCCCATTCACCCTGTTTCTGTGCTCTCTCTGGCAAGTTCAGTAACCCTGAGACAAAAAAAAATTAAAATAATAATTTATGCAGAACACCTTTATCATAGAAGACCCTGGCATATTTTTCCTCTTTGTCATAATAGAAATGCCTTTATTATTGTAAATGAATTTTCTGATATTCTCGTTTCTTAAAGTTCCATCATTGCTCATATTTGAATTCAAGATCAGAAGACACTGATGTTTTCATATACTCTAGTGAAGGCAGATGTGAATTTTACTGATTTCATATTGATAATTTGACATTTGCGTTATCTCACTGTGTCTTCAATGTCTTTATAGCTTGCACACTTTTTCTGCCATCCTTATAAGATATTTATGTGTGAAATAAATATTCTCATGGTAGCACGAAATTCTGCTATGAATAAGGATTTTTGTTATTGCTCTTGTTTTTATTCCCTTTGTCTTTTCTAGATTTCCTTCCAGTCATTAGTTCTTATGAAATTTGATGGATTTTAGAATTAAGGCAATTAAAATATGTAATAATATTGTAGTATTGGTTTTACGAGAGGATTTATTGTTCACTCGCATAGCTTCTCCAGAAGCCAGGTTATACGTTACGCTCATGCATACTGCCACCTAGTTCAATAAACATAACCGTATAACTGAATTTGCTCTGTGAAACAGCATTACTAGGAAACACGAGGACACTGTGTTTAGCGTGTCGCGACAGGTTCGGCTTCTGCAGGAAGTTTTTGCGAGTTCCTGTCTGTCATGAGGAAGAGCAGCAAGGCCCAGCGCGGACTGGTTATGGACTTTACCCACCTCTGAGCTTTCCTCTGGTGGAAGTTCTTAGAACACTAGCATAATGCTAGTCACTGTCAGATGGTTAGAATTTATCTAGATTTTTTAGAGAGAGAAATTTTTTTATGCACTCGCCAGACAGAGACAGAGAGACAGAAAGTGAGAAATTACCCGCCTCCACCAGGGAGGATGGCCGTGCCAAAATACCTTCTCCTCCATTCTCTTGGAATTTTGGGCACACATGCACACACATGCCTGGCGTGAGTTTTAAGCCACTAGGTCCAGGACTTGAATTGCGGTCAGCCATGTGGCAGTCCAGCAGCGTAACCATTACACCATCTGTGGTCCCAGAATTTACCTATGTTTATGGTATTTCAGCCAGTAGATTTTCTTTTTCTGTTACAATTGTCGTTGACTCATTTCCTGAAGATTTGTTTACTGAGTTCACAGTTACAGGTATTGGAAATAAGGGGTAGCCCTCACAGGTTTGTTTGCCCTTACATTCACTCAGAGAAACGAGAACTTAATTTTCTTGTTCCCTGTCTCATCCTGCTTAGTGAGACAAGACTTAACACTATCAAACCCCATCAACATTGGTTTCTTCGGTCTCAAGACTACACAGAATGATAGTATGTTTGAACCCAACCTGTATTTCATAGCTAAACGCATTCAATGCAATGTTAATTCCCCCTCCAAAAAATTACAATATCCAGAAGGAAGAAGCTGATGGTTGTTCTTTTTTCATTATCTCTCCAAATGAGATGATAACAAACAGAATTTTTGAAATAGCAATATATAGCCTGAATCAAATTAATTTGAAAGTGCTAAGAGTCTTATCTCATCTCATTCCAGGGAGACAGAAGATATACAGTGTAGCATATCAGACAATGATATACTTACATGCATCATAGCGTGCAGTAACACATCTGGCTTCCTTGAAGTGAAAAAACTCGTAAGAAACCCAGAGAGAAATATGGTTCTTATAGTTCTCATAAAACACAGTGAGGAAGTTCTGTGTGCGTGATGCTCAGTGTTATGAGCAGTTGGAGAAATATAAAGTATTAAAAGAAAAGCAATGGAATTATAATCCATCAGATTTATAAAATTAAAATATGATAACATCTGGTGCTCTGGTAAAATTGGCACTTCCAAATTGCTGAATCAGTTTCAAATACCAAAATATTCTGAGAACTAAATCTGTCCCCGTCTAGTATCTGTTAACATTAATGATGTATCCATTGACTTGACAACTCCACTGGGAAATAAAACAAGAGGATTTACATAAAAGGGTATTTACCAAAGCATATGTACAGTTATTGCAAAAAAAAAAAAAAAACAAAACAGCACCAGTAAGTGACATAGTGGTTAAGGAACTGGACTCCTACAAGTCGGACTGTGGTTCAAGGCCTGGACCTGGAGACTTGAAACTCATGCTGAACACATATGTGAGTGTGCCCAGAATCCCAAGAGGAAAAAGGAGAAAGGATTACAGTATGACCATCCTCCCGGGGCTGATTTTTCACTTTCTCTCTCTCTGTGTTTCTCTCTGTATCGCTGATGAGTATACATTCCCTAAAGCAAAAATCTCTCTCTCAAATAAACAAAACAAAACAAAACAAAACAAAAAAACCAACAAGTCTTTAAAGAGAATAATTGAGGAAATTAAGATGCCTCTTCTATAAAATATTAAGCAATGTGTTAAAAAGTAAAAAGTTGTATGGGCATGCATTAATGTTAAGGGCTGTTCACAACACATAGTCCAGTGAAGAATAAGCAGAGAGGTGTACAGAGTGTGAATCTGCTCTTACTTAAAAACCCTACAGTTGAGCGTAATGTGTAACTGCATGTGTTTGCACAGAGAAGGTGTGGAAGAATACATACCAGCTGCTAGCTGTTCTCTGCATAAGACACAGGCATTGAGGAAGGGCGTAGACAAAATTGTTATTGTTTCATTTTTTAATTCTTCTAGCTTGCGTTCCTTATATTTTTTATTTTCTATATATTATGACATGTCGACATCTTATTATGAGAGACTTTTGCTATAGGGCACATATGCTTGCCGGAGAGTCAGAGAGAGGAAGAGAGACTGAGAGTGAGAAATCTCCGAGGGGAGATGAACATGCCACAGTCCCTTCTCCTCCTCCCGGGATTTCGGGCACGTGTGCACACAGGTCTGCCTTGAGTTTCAAGCTGCCAGGTCTGGGACTCGAACCACAGTTGGCCATGTCCAACGACACCATGCTGGTCCCCACATGTCAATATCTTAAAACCTTCTTTCCAGGAAGAGACCACCCTCCCCAGGGCTAGAGATTGCAAAAAAGCCAGTGCATGCCTTTGTTAGTCAACCTAACCAATCCAGGGCCTGCCCTAACAGTGGTTAAACCCTGAGCATCAGAAGGTAGATCCCACATGGCTATGGCGGTTTGAATACCGGCCCCAGTGGCTTGAAAAACACTCCAAGCACTTGTCGTGCATGACCAAAATCCTGACCAGGGTTTATTTCCTGACCATGCCCTCACTCAGGGGTGCTTTCTTTCTTTCTTTTTTGTTTTTTTCTCTCTCTTTTTCTCTCTGATGAGGGTATGCATCACTGACAATAGAAGAATAAGTGAAAAGTCCAAAAGAATGAAGAAAGAAAGAGAAAGAAGAAGGAAAACCTTACCAGTCCAGTGCCGTACTTCTCCGTCTGACCTTCACACTCCAGGAGGCAACATTCCTCTGCCTCCATTACCCCAGGCCAGGTGGCAGGCAGCCCTGGACCCGCAGGATAGCTTAGAGCCTGCTCCAAGTGTTCAGAGCAGCTGAAGCTAACTGCTCACCCTGCCCTGCCTGGCTTTCCTCTCCTGCAGCCCCATTAAGGGCTCGAGCTCAAATTCTCTTTGGTACTGTTTCCTGCCTCCTTGCCGCCCTGAGCGTTCCCGCCAGGTCCTGTGCGGTCTGCCTTGTGTCCTATGTGCAGGGCCTGGATAGGCGCTGTGTTCCTGAGCTGTTCCCGTACCTCCTTCTGCGGCTACATCTGATTATCACATGGAAGAACCCAGAACAGACTTGCTGTATAACCATATAAAATTTGTCATTAAAAAAGTCGAATCTGTAAATAAAATGGAATATGGGAATTTAATGTAGAAATTAAAAGGGCAGGTGGGCGCTCAGTTCTCCCTGAAGAATGGATTGCAGAGTCCTATGTGTTCATGTCAGAGACTAAGCAGTTGCTCACACCGTGGGGCCTGGGGCTTCTCTTTCCCACATCGTCTCTGGGTCCCAGTTTCTGCAGTAAGGCCATTCTGTCTGCTTCTTGGTTTCTGCAGATCCCACTGACCCATATTCTGCTGGGAGTGGTGAGAAAGTACCTGCCTGGGTGGCTGAAACCTGACCAACTCTGTACCTCTCAGGGCTTTAGTGTTCTCAACTGCAAAGTGGGTGAGGGTATGCACCCCTGGCAACAGAAGAAAGAATGAAAGACCAAAAGAATGAAGAGAGAAAGCGAAAGAAGAAGGAAAACCTTGCCAGCCCAGAGCCATACTCCCACTGTGTCCAAAGGAGTTCAATGTCCTCACAAAGCTGGTGACAAGTGATGCTATTTGGTGCTACCTATTTATAGACTGGCCTGCTCTTCTAGACAAGCTTTCTCATACCCCTTTATTATAACAAGAGGGTTTCTTAACTTACTCTTAGTAATAATAAAAAGTAATAAAGTATAATGTCTGAATATACAGAAGTTTCAAATGTCTTAAAATGTATAATTATAGAATATATGACCTTTAAAAAAAACTCATCAACCCACTGTGCTGTTGCATAATGAATGACCGATTCATGAACAACAGCTAAATTCTGGTAGTATTTTTCTATGAAAAACGTTGAAGTTACTTTTAAAATATGCTATCCTGACCTGTAGAAGAAAGAAGAAAGACAAAACAAATATTCGAGCTAAAATGAAAGCTTTATTGGTTACTCTGTTCTTCTATACGGATCAGAAAAGGCCGGAAAAGATCACTGTTCTTGACTGTCCGTGGAGTATTTTTGAGATTCCATAATGAGAATCAAACCCATCAGTATGTCAAGAGCAAAGTAGGGCTCAGGACGGATGACACAGCTCTGTGGACCCCTTTGGGGACAGGCAGACATCACCAACATATTCTGAGTCCCAGGGTAGAACTATCCAGGACCTGACTTTGTCCCACCCTAATCGTTCCTGTCCTTTCTTTCCCATCTTCCCCCAGCCCTGTCCTCTCCATTTTCTGTTTATCTTCTATTTTAACTAACCGTCCAGAAGGACAGGAATCGCCGGTGATGTGTAACTCATACGCAGGGATATATGCACTTTGATAGTGACTTTCAAAAGTCATAAACGTTTATTGGTTTTATTACCGAAGTAATAAACACTGACATTTCAGTCACTAGATTGAGGGAGGCCGGTGAAAAAAGGGCCAGAGGCACAGATGGATTCCCTACCCCTTCAATCACAGTGCAGACAAAGCTGCCTTTAGAGGAATTCTCAAAGGGCCGGAGCCGGACAAGGGCTTAGGTTTAAAACTGCTACAAGGTATTCACTTTGCAGAAGTAGAAACAGTCAGATTGCACGTGTGGAGAGAGGGAGAAGGGTTATGAACTAGGAGGGGTAAAGAAGAACCGTGAAGGCCTCTCTCCCAGGTACCCCTGCTAGCTGTGCCCCTGTCCTGTAAGTGTTTGACACGTAAGACTACTTCATTAGAAGACGAGTGAGATGCTGGTGGGGAGATTTAATTTTAGCCTCCCATTCTTTACTGTTAGTGTGATTCAGCCTATTTGTTTCGAGCTTTTGGCTTCATTTAGGAAGCAGATGTTTAACCTCCTGTTTCTTGAGCTAGTAATCTCTATAATTAAGAGTTCTGAAAGAATACTGGAAGGGATACAACCTAGTTCTTGGATAAATTTATATCTGTGCGTGGGAAATTTATTTCCTTCCGTTACTTTAATTATAATCTCGAACATCTATAACATTTGTTTAGTATTTAAAATTTAACCACAAAGCTTCACTTGTAAATTGCAGAGATTCTTGAATGATTTATTTCAAATTAATCTTCTATTTTTACTTCTGTCTTTGCAACCAGTACATTTTCATGGTTTAAAGTTACTCTAGACCATTTTCAAGTTCTAAACATGAAGCCTAGACCAAGTTCAGACTGTCTTGGCACTGCTTTGTGAACAACTAATCCTGAAACTTCAGTGGCTTTAAATCAGTAACGACTTCATACCAAGCCAGGTAGACTGGGTGGCCCTTCTCTATTTTGAAATGATGCCATCTGGAACCTGGGCCTCCAAGGTCGCTATGGCAGGGAGGGGGCAGGAGGAGTGTGTGGGATCTTTAAGGGCTAGGATTTTCTAAGTTTTACGTTTTCTTGAGAGTCTAGTGGGTAGGCCATTGCCCAACCTAGCTGCAAGGGATGCTGGGGCAGGCAGAAGACTAGATGGGTACCTGGTGATACCATCAGCTTCTATGTTTCATAAAACTGTATAAAACAAGTCCACGGAATAGAAACCAAAGGAAGAAAAGGATTATTTTAATAGTTTGCCTTTTCTGTTTGCTTGATGTGGCTTTTATGCTGTATGAAAATCCACTGAGAATACTGAGACTTGAAACGCTCATCGCTGGGTGGCTTTGCATGGGCAAGCCGTGAGCATGGGTTCAGTTTGGAATGAAGCGGAAGTTACAAGTGGCCTCTGAAAGGAAGGACCAAGGTAAATAAGCAGTGGGGTGGGAGTGCGCAAGAGAAAACGATGTCCAAGCAGGAGGCATGTCTGCAAGGGACAGGAGTGGCTGGGTCTTCAGTTTCACCTACTTTCTTTCATAAAGTGATCCTTCCCTCGTTCTTATTTTCTAGAATTGCCTCAGTAGTCTTCGTCCCATTTCTCTACTTTCCTTCTAATTGGTCACTGCTATGGTATGTATGTTGCTCCCAAATTCAAGTGCTGAGATTTGGTTGTGATGGGATCAAGAGTGGAAAAAATGTAGTCAGGTATGGGGGTTGAGAGGTGGGGTCTTTTGGGAAAAGATTGAAATTAAGATCATTAGAGCAGGGACCTTATGACTGACTCACGGGCATGCACTCTGCTCTCATCCTTGAGGGTGAGTCACCCTTAGGATGTGATGCCTGAGAACTTTGTAAGATCCCCACCAGATGTGGCCCCTAGACCTGGATCTCCAAACAGTGAGCTGAATAAACTGCAATTTTTATAAATCACCCAGTTTCAGGTATTTTCTGTGACTAGCCACAGAATGGAGTAAAACAGTCACCAAAAAAGAAAGAAAGAAAAAAAAGAACCCTGTACATTTATTTCTAGAAAAAAAAAAAAAAGAGAGACAGAAAATTAGAGACAGGCTAATGTTACCCCAATTTTTATAAAGTAAAAAATAAAACATCTAAAGACCTCAGATAATTAAACCTAATGTTCAGATCTCTCCGGAGAGGAAGAGACAGAAAGTGAGAAATCATTCCTTGGGAGTATGGCCACACCACAATC
>NW_006160139.1:413013-426089 GCF_000334495.1 Tupaia belangeri chinensis | reverse complement strand
TTTTCTAAGTTTTACGTTTTCTTGAGAGTCTAGTGGGTAGGCCATTGCCCAACCTAGCTGCAAGGGATGCTGGGGCAGGCAGAAGACTAGATGGGTACCTGGTGATACCATCAGCTTCTATGTTTCATAAAACTGTATAAAACAAGTCCACGGAATAGAAACCAAAGGAAGAAAAGGATTATTTTAATAGTTTGCCTTTTCTGTTTGCTTGATGTGGCTTTTATGCTGTATGAAAATCCACTGAGAATACTGAGACTTGAAACGCTCATCGCTGGGTGGCTTTGCATGGGCAAGCCGTGAGCATGGGTTCAGTTTGGAATGAAGCGGAAGTTACAAGTGGCCTCTGAAAGGAAGGACCAAGGTAAATAAGCAGTGGGGTGGGAGTGCGCAAGAGAAAACGATGTCCAAGCAGGAGGCATGTCTGCAAGGGACAGGAGTGGCTGGGTCTTCAGTTTCACCTACTTTCTTTCATAAAGTGATCCTTCCCTCGTTCTTATTTTCTAGAATTGCCTCAGTAGTCTTCGTCCCATTTCTCTACTTTCCTTCTAATTGGTCACTGCTATGGTATGTATGTTGCTCCCAAATTCAAGTGCTGAGATTTGGTTGTGATGGGATCAAGAGTGGAAAAAATGTAGTCAGGTATGGGGGTTGAGAGGTGGGGTCTTTTGGGAAAAGATTGAAATTAAGATCATTAGAGCAGGGACCTTATGACTGACTCACGGGCATGCACTCTGCTCTCATCCTTGAGGGTGAGTCACCCTTAGGATGTGATGCCTGAGAACTTTGTAAGATCCCCACCAGATGTGGCCCCTAGACCTGGATCTCCAAACAGTGAGCTGAATAAACTGCAATTTTTATAAATCACCCAGTTTCAGGTATTTTCTGTGACTAGCCACAGAATGGAGTAAAACAGTCACCAAAAAAGAAAGAAAGAAAAAAAAGAACCCTGTACATTTATTTCTAGAAAAAAAAAAAAAAGAGAGACAGAAAATTAGAGACAGGCTAATGTTACCCCAATTTTTATAAAGTAAAAAATAAAACATCTAAAGACCTCAGATAATTAAACCTAATGTTCAGATCTCTCCGGAGAGGAAGAGACAGAAAGTGAGAAATCATTCCTTGGGAGTATGGCCACACCACAATCCCTTCTCCTCCATTCTCCTCTCAGGATCTTGGGCACACACACAGGTTGTCAATTAAGAAGTGAGAATGATTCTATGGGAAGACTCCCAGACATTCATTTGTAGAACAATATTCTTCCCCAAAGTCTGTGATCAACACGGTTCAGGAGACACATGGACTGTGTCTACTCCCAGGAGACTCACAAGAACACTGAGGAGCCTCATCTACACTGAAGAATTCCTGAAATAAATGAACTTGTTAGATTCATTGAACTTGGTGTTCCCAAGTATAGTTAAGTAAGCAAGTTAGTTTTCAATTGCTGAGTAACAAATAAGCCCAAGTTTAGCAGCTCAAAACAAGGCCCATTTCTTAGCTAGCAGTTCTGTGCGGGTCAGGAGTCCGGCACAGCATGATCAGGGTCCTTGCTCAGGTATCACATTAAATCAAGGTGTGGACCAAGCTGAGGTCTTATCTGGTTGCTCTGGGGGAAAAATCTACCAACCTCAGCCTTAGTGTGGGCGGAATTCAGTTGTTTGCCGTTGCCGAATGGAAAATCCCATTTCCTCGCTGGCTATCAGCTGGGATTTGATCTCAGGTTTCAGAGCGTGTTGCTCTCAGCTCTTTCAGGTTCATTTCGTGTGGCTCCCAAGCTCAGTTCACAGGATGCGGCTCTCCTCTCTGTGAGAGCTCATCTCTCTGCCTTCTCTCTGACCAGAGGAGACAGTGCTTCGCTTTCAGAGGGCTCATGTGAGTACGTAATGGTCACCAGGTTCATCCTTCCCTCTCAAGGCCAGCGGACTTGGGACTTTACACTTGCACATTCTCTTCACAGTACTAGGTGGATTCACATTTGATTAAATAACTAGCGTCCAAGAGTCTGGTATATCCACCTTATCATTCTCCCTGCCAGAGTAAGCAACTTGTTTTTTCATGGAAAATCCTTTAGGATATTAAAAAATAATGATTCACAGCTACTCGGCTTGATAGAAAGTAGGCTGATTTAATAGAAAGAACCCTCTGGAGAGGGCACGTGGAGATCAGGGATATGGAAACAGGTTAAGAGGGTATTGTGGTTATCAAGATAAGTAAAAATGAGCATCTAAACAAAAAATATTTGGAGCTAGAATCAATATAACTTGATGATAAAATAGGTTTTTAGGCCCAAGTATTGAGTCAGTGCTGACATCAGAGTAGAAATTCAGTCCAGAAGCAGGACTGGCAAGGAAATGGAGAAGTTTGATTTTTAATATGTCGGGTTTGAGTTCTGTGGTAGAGAAGAGAAGAGAAAAGTTTGAAACTCTGAGGAGATATCAGGGCAGGTGATAAATATTTGGGAATGATCACAATAGATAAATTTCCTAGGTGGGTCGAAATGGAGTAAGACTAGGAATGACACAGACAAACAAATTCATTAATTTCTGAGCCATGCCAAATTAACTCCATAAACTATTTACTTAAGAGGGCAGGAGAATTCTACAGTCTCATTTATCTTAATGTTAACCAAGTATCTTATAGAGTATCTCATGTCAAAAGAAAAAAGTCAGATGAATTTAGCACAGTTTAACGTGAGCCAAAACAAGAGGTTCCGTGAGCTCCACTCCGCTGTGGGTAAGCGCTCACAGACAGGAAAGGAAGCAGGGTACAGAAGGAGTGGGACAGGCATAGCCAGCAGTGGCCTTACTTCGGACACTATCTCAACACTTGGCTTTTCTGTAACTGGCTAAAGCTTAGCTGCTGCTGACTGGCTGAGACTCAGCTGTTCACTTCACTCCAAAGTTCGACTTCCAGTTTGTTCACTACTTGATTAGGTTATTTCTTACAAAGGAACTCAGTGTACAATAATAGCTCAGATCGGGACCAGCAGTTAGTGTAATGGCTATGTCGCTGAACTCCCATGTAGTCGACCACAGTTCAAGTCCCAGAACTGGTGGCTTAAACTCACACCGGGCGCATGTGCGTGTGTGCCCAAGATCCCAAGAGGAGAATGGAGGAGAAGGGATTGAGGTGTGGCCATCCCCCCTGGGGGGTGATTTCTCGCTTTCTGTTTCTCAGTCTCTCTGTCTTTCTGGTGAGCACACGTACCGTATAGCAAAAATCTCTCAAAAAAAAAAAAAATAGCTCAGATCAATGACCTGCTGCTTCTTTACTATAATTTAACATCTATGATACCCTTGCAGTATATGAAAGTAGCACAGGGGCTCTGAGGACTCCATAACACTGCCATGCCTAATGAGCAACTGCTGAAGGAATCGATGAAAAAGAGCACTGGCCTTGGAGTGTCAAGGATCTGGTTTTTCCACGGAATGTGAGCTCACATAATAGATCACACAACAGACACATACACACATTTCCTGAGTAGATGAGCAACTGGCTGTGTGACCTTGAAACGATCAATCTACTTTCCGTGTCTCTGTGTCTCAGCAACACAAATGCTGCATTAGATGTTCTGAAAAATTATTGTGTCTCCAAAAATTCCATGGGTTATGGAGGAGCGGAATGCCCTCTTGCAGCACCTCACGTAGTTCTCATCTTCGTTCTGCCCCGTGTGTGTGTGTGTGTGTGTGTGTGTGTGTGTGACAGGGTCTTGCTATGTCATGATCCTTCTACCTCAGTCTTTCCAGTAGCTAGACCACAGGGATGTGCCACTATGTCTGACTTTTGCCTTTTGTAATATTTTCATCTCTGGTTCAGATAAGTGAATTTTTAGAAATTTTGTGATTAAAACAATTCCAAGAGACACAACTAAGTGACAGATGGCAAAAACCAATATGAAATTTCTGGCAGGAATCTGGAAACAAAAACACTAATAATTAGCCACTACTTTGACTAAATAAGGATTGTTGGTAGAACTTAAGAATACCTTTTTCAATAAATATAATATCAAAGATTGTAACATGGTTTCCAGACCAAGCTGCAACGTCTTATCTGGTCCGTTTTTGAGCAATGGGTCCCCAGCTCACACTCAAAGGGCTTCGGAAGGTGCTGAGCAGGAACGTCACCTCCTTTTGTCCAATTCCACTTGCTGCTGCTCTCTAACTTACTGTTTTCACGCTCTAAAGTCACTTACTATCCTCTTTCTCTATACATCTTGCCCCTACAGATATAATTTTCTTTACAATGATCTCACCTATATAGTTTTCTAAAATATATTTAGAAAATATGAATGATCATGTTATTATAATGGAGTTGTGTCTTTCATGTTGGGTATGAGGGGTGGTTTCTTTCTTTTTTTAAAAATTTTTATGGAGAGGTTTTTGCTATAGGGTGCGTGCACTCACCAGAAAAACAGAGAGAGAGACAGAGAGACAGAAAGTGAGAAACCACTCCCCCCAGGGAGATAGCCAGGCTGCAATCCCTTCTCCTCCATTCTCCTCTCGGGATCTTGGGCACACACAGACACGTGCCTGGCGTGAGTTTAAGCCACTGGTTCCGGAACTCGAACCACAGTCGACTACGTGGGTGACCGATGACAGCCATTACACCGTTTACTGGTCCCCGAGGAGTGGTTCCGAAAGTCAATATGCAAAGGTAAAATATCCTGCAGTCAGAGTTACCATTGAAAGCTCTTTAGGATACCAAGCTGTGGTGACTTTGTAATTCCAGCACAACCATTCCTCCATTGTTGGAACAGATTATTGTCTCTTCAGTTGAGCACCAGATGAAATGATTGGCTTCAATTCAGGGGCCATATTGTACCAAAAAATACACAACTTAAAGCACAAGACTCACACTGAGAACAGCCAGAAGCTCATTCTGTGGGCCACCTGGTTTTAAATTCCCACCTGGTCCTCACTCTTGAGCACATATTTGTTGAGGAGAATGTGATGGGAATAGTTTAAAACCAATATCGATGAATCACTGGTCTCAAATGCACTTGTAATGAGCTTGCACTGTACAGACAGGAGACTAGAGGAAGACGGCAGATTGAGCAGCCTATCCCTCTTCTGCGGCATGAAGAAGGCTAGAAAATGGAAGTGGGTAAGGGGGCTGGAGCATCTGCCTACGTGGCCAGATAGAAAAACCGATAAGGGCAGAAAATTCCCCACGGGAGGTGATGGAAGTGAGCCCACTGACATTTGATATAGCCAAGGGGATGAAAGCAATCAGTGGGCCCAGCCAATGATCAGCCGACTTGACTCCAGTCAAGGAATTACAATAAATTACAATAAATCCCATGGAAAGTAACTACCAGGTCCCCTGAGCCCTTTCTCTCTCTCCTACTTGGCTACTCCTAACTCTTGGAAGTGTACTTTTCCTTAATAAACTACCTTCGCTTTTGCTATTGGCACGTTTCATTCCATTCTTTGTCTGAAACACCATGAAGCTGCACATCATTGAAGCCATTCTCCAACACTTCTAACTTCCAGAAACCACATTAAGCATATGTGCATTCATACACACACACATATGTACATACATGCTCCATAAATATGCACATATATTCACATATATGGGCACAGAACGGCACAAACCAAGACTATGCTGGAAAACCTAGAAGGATGGTCTCTGCATATATACAAAGCATGCTCCCCTCCCCTCCCCCCAAAGAAGAGAGACCATATTCTCCGGTTTTTACCGGAGCTGTTTTGTTATTAGCTATCCCTCTTGGATATCCTTCCTCATTAGAACAGGGAGGCCGATCTCACCTCACCCTTTCCAGTGGCTGCATAATGGTTCATACAGAACCATTCATGTCAAGAAGGACCTTTTACATTATTTTAAAATAGTTCTTTTGTTTTCAGTAAAGTGATACCTGCACATGACAGAAGAAAACAAATCGAGCCATTTAGAAGCTTCTAAAATGGAACCTGAGTTTCCCTCCATTCCCTTGAAGCACCCATCTCTGCCAGCTTCTGGATCTCAGGGTCACTGTGCATAACCCTGTGCTTCATTTACTGAGAAACTGAAGTGTCGAGAGCAAGTCTCCCTGACAGGCGGTCACTGCCTCCCAGTGCCATCTATACTCAAAGTGTGTTCATGCAAACTAAAGTTCCAGCTGATATGAAGTCCTTCTTCCTGAGATGTTCCTTCTAGCCTGGATAGGCTGGCCGATTATGTGACATTTTTCATGTATCAGCTGGAGAGTCTCCCCACTGATCAATGTCTAACAGCCCATCCATTTACATGACTACAGGAAAAGGGAGAAAAAACACTCCCAAATGCCCTCCATTTCCTCTTTATTGGTTACAGCTGAATGCACATGTACAGACACTAACCTGCTTTCCGTGAGTTTAATTTACTGAAGTCAAGTCCTGAAAGCACTACCGATAATTCCTCTTTCCCCAGAGGTGGCTCTTCCCTGCTACAAAACTTCCCTATCAAGGAAGAAGGATGACTCAGGTCCTATGCTTGTCACTGTAATTAGATTTATAAATGAATGATTGCATTAAAGGAATACAAATGTTTTCAATTACCTTGATTTAATCTCTTCTATTAACTTAATAGAAATCTTGGTCAGAGGAGTCAACCAAGAATTCTATGTCATTTGCTAACGAAAAAATTGCATCAAAAAACAAGAAGGCTTTGAGCAGCTAGAAATATGCAGCTCCCAGCATAGCAATATGGTCTTATTGGATTCTTTTTGCAGACTTAAAAAGGAAGGAAGAAGAAAGGAAAGAAGGGAGAGAAATAGGGAGTGAAAAAGGGAGGGAGAGAGGTAAGACGAAATCAAAACGAAACTCAGCGCAAGGGGATTTCTTGGCTCTCATAACTACTGATTTCTATAGTTAAAATATGCTTTACATATTCCAGCACTTTAATGAGAGTGGACTTCAATTTAATATCCCAGAAGCTCTAGGTACCTGATGACCGCGATTGGATAGCTGACTCGTGCTGTCTTCTGGTGGGCCTCTTTGTGCATGTGGAGATTTGTTGATGGGTCAAAGAGTGTTTACTGGGCTAAGAATCTCCTTACTGAAAAAATGCAATCAGATCACGTCCTTTGATCCCAAACCTGTGGACCTTGAATTCGGACAGGCACATTTTAAGCTTGGGATGTTTAGGATAGGCAGGATAAGATGTTTAGGGGTCTGTAGCTGGGATGATAGGGCTAGGCTATTAGCTTAGTGAAGCAGGCTCTGAGAACAAATGGTTTCCTGTAAGAAGACAGAACATTTCAGAGGAAATGGTCTGAGAGGCCTTATATAAAGTGCTTTAGCTTGTTCCCTGGGATGCAAAGGCCTGAATGCAAAAGTCTTATGCTAAAGATGTAAACGACTTCATTAGATTCTAAATTTGGATCTCACGAGTATTCGGTTTCTTTCTTATACTTAAATATTTGTTGAGTAGTGCACTGTGCTGTGCATGAAGTGGCAGGACACATGAATTAAGCAGAGGCTCTCATTTCTAAAGGGAATGTGCAGACAGACCTGCAGTTCAAGAAATGGGGCAGTATTCGGGTGGTCAGTGGTAAGCGATGTGCAGAGGGAGGGCTGGATGTGACTGGACTGTCCGAAGTTCCAGGTTGGAACTGCAATAGGTAAGCACCACCTTTAAATATCACCTCGGCATTTGATTGATGGAGTACCCTCCCAGACCTGGGGCTGCTGGAAAGAAGACTGGGGAGCAAGATCAGTTTTCAGATCCATTCCAGTGTCTGGGTTGCATGTACCGAGTCCTGCCAAGTATGGCCAATCCCATGAATCAATAGTTACCGTTCATCTCTGTTGGCAAGTAAGTGCTTCAAATGTCATGAACTAAGAGCTGGGTGATGACACCTAAAAGAAAGCTCTGACCCTCCAGCTGTATCCTTTCAGTGAACTCTTTCCATTTCAAGGTCTTCACAGACAGACGAGATAAATGCATTTTAATATGTCCTTGCTGGAAATCATTTGACAAAAGCCTCTCTGTGAAATTCCTGGAATCAGAGACTAATAGACGTAAATATCTCACTGCTGTCAGGTTGGATGACTTTTGGAACATTGAGTTTAAGCTAGAACATTCAATTTAAGCATTTCAGTCTTTTAGCTATTGAGTAGGAACTGATTGATAAGGAAGACTGAGATGAAAATAACACTATACCAGAGGAGCCTTTTAGACCTTCTTGATAGTGCTTGATCAGATTACGCCTTTGTTTTTTTCTTCAAGTTCCTTTATTTTATTTATGATAGCACACCTGTGCATTCGAGAGAGAGAAGCACCCTCAACAAGGCCTTGCCAAGATACGATCTCTTTTCTCTGCACTCCAGAGCCTTCAAATCTTGTACACGCACGCATGCACACGCACACACACACGCACATACGTGCACACACACATGGCCAGTGTGTTTTTAGGCTGACGTGGGTCCAGGTTGCAGCTGGCCGTGTGACTTCTAGTCCTGCACCCACCAGGCAGGCCCAGACTATCCCTTCTGCTTGGCTCCCAAGGCCACGAGTACAAGTAATCAGAACCCACTTATGAGCCCTTGTCAATCAAATCCTGACGCGTTCCTATCAGCGTGCTGAGAGGGCAAAAAAACAGGATGAGTAAGACGGAGTTTATTTCTGAATGACTTCTAATTGTGAATTACTACATTCCAAAATTACTCTCAAAACATAAAAAGGTGGGAGCAGCGATGACGTAATGGTTACATCACTGGACTCCCACATGGCTGACCGTGGTTTGAGTCCTGGACCTGGAGGCTTAAATTCACGCCAGGCACGTGCATGCCCAAAATCCCGAGAGGAGAGTCAAGGAGGAGGGATTGTAGTGTGGCCATCCCACTAGGGGGTTATTTCTTGCTTTCTGTTTCTCTCTCTCTCTGGTGAGTACATGCACCATATGGCAAAATTCTCACTAGAAATAAATAAATAAAGCATAAAAAATCATAAATCGCACACAGTTAGCACTGGAAAGAGGAAAGAGTGAAACCTGACTTACCGATCACACACTACGTGTCACCAGGCAGTAAGCCAGTCACACCACATTGGATATTTAATTCTCCAAACACTCAAAATGGTAGATAGTCTTGCTTGTCTGTGATATAAGCAAAATGACTGTCTTTGCAAACTGCTCAGATGTTCCCTAGAGAGCATTAGTTCTTACCACCCAACAGCCTGATGTCTGCTGATCTTCATGGGGTAGAGGTATAGTGCAAAGGGACTTCAGAAAGTTTGTGGAAAGGGGCCAGCAGGTGGCATGGTGGTTAGGGAGCTGGATTCCCACATCGCCAACCATGGTTTGAGTCCCAGACTCAGTGGCTTGAAAACCACTCTGGGTACGTGTGTGTGTGTGTGTGTGTGCTCAAAATCCCCAAAGGAAAATGGAGGAAAAGGAATTGTGGTGTGGTCATTCCCCTGGGAGGTGGTTTCTTACTTTCTTTCTCTCTCTCTGAATGTGTCATAAAGTGCATCTTCCATGAACCTTTTGAAGACTCCACATGTATTCCAGGTTTGATCTTTTCCATGGTCTCTGGTCTCTTGTACTACAGCCTATACCGTACATTCAACAAATACCAAGAGCATCTCATATCTGCCCATAAACTCTCCATTCTCCCCTTTCAAACCTGCCCTACTCCTATTTGTGGCCTTAAATGGTTTTTGACATTAATTCAGTTTTCCCAGCCTAAAAGTCTTGGAATAATAATGCTTGATTCTTCAGTCTCTCACACTAGGCACTCAATCCACCAGAATCCTGTGGGCTCTACCTTGAAAATAAATCCTGAACCTAAACACTTCTTACCAGCCCCCTCCCAACATCCCACCATCCTCTCTCCATAGAGTTCCGCGGCCACTTCCTGGCCATGCCCCATGCTCCACCCTTGTTCCTTCTGTGGGAGCTGAGGCAAGAGATTCCTTTTACTACGTTAGAAGGAAGAATATACCAGAAGCCATCCAATGACTTACAGAACTAAAGGGGACAAATGCCAATTTGAGCTCTCAGTTTAAAGTTGATGACCCACATGTAGATTCAGGCCACCAAGAGAGCTGCTGCCACTTCGGTGTCGCTCACCTGGCAGGCTAACACAGCCACGACTACACACAGCCAAGACTATGAAGCCACTCTGAGCAGCGACGCTCACAGCAAAACGTGACCTTGACCCTTCCCAAATCTCACGTGCGTGCACCTGATAGAGGGAACCTGCATCGGTCACACCAGAAGTCCAGCTATAAGGAATCTGGGCAGTGTGGATTTTAGCTTTCTGACCTCTGCAGGACAGGGAGACTCTCCAGGAAGAAGCTGGAATGGATACGGCGTTAACAAACCCGTTACACCCCTTCTTCGCCTGTTAACGTCAACCTCTCATGCCAATGCCCTGCTCTGTGCCCTCTGCACAGTGCTCGACACGTGGGAGAAAGGTTTCTGGCTCCGTACTTCAGCTGACCGCAGCTCCCTGCTAGCTCTGCTCGTCCTCTGTGCCCGCCGTGGCCTTCTTCTTTTTTGGAGGTTTGCACCTTAGGGCTAATGTACTCCCTGGAGAGAGACAGAGACAGTGAGAGGGAAAGTGAAAAATCACCGCCAGGGGAGATGGCTATCCCACAATCCCTTCTCCTCTCCAGGTCTGGGAAACACACAAACATACACGCCTAGTGTGATTTTCAAGTCACCAGATCTGGGACCCGAACTGTGGGCAGACATGAGAGTCCGGCGAGGTAACTGGTACACCATCTGCTGCCCCCCACCCTGGCCTTCTCATCGCCTCTCTAACACGCCCCAGTGCACTGCTCCCAGAGCACCTGCTGCTCGCTCTGCCCGGGAAGGGTCCCCCCAACTTGTCACACTGCTTGCTGCTCTCTGCCACAGGGACCTCTGGCCCAAGGCAACGCAGCCATCCCTGCCTGCCGCCGGTACCAGCGCCCCACGCCCCACCCACAACTCACCTGCCGGCTCTCTGCAGCTCGTTTTCTGTCTGAAGCCTGCTTCATTCTTCCTCATTTATACTAGCTGAGATTTTGTGTATCTGCCTGGATATTTATAGTCTGTCTCGCCTCACTTTAAAGTTCACTAACTTCTTCCACAACAGGGGGAGAGAGAGAGAGGGAGAGAGGGAGAGAGAGAGAAACATCCTACAGAGCTCTTATGCTGCAACCCACCCCCAGCCTCAGCCAGGCTGGGTCGTGGCTCACGCATGTGTGTCCTGGCATGTACAGGGAGAGCCCAGGATGCAAACGCGGAATCTACACATGGAGGCCGTTATGTGATGGCGAGCCACCGTCTGCCCTCTGTAATCTGTCTTACCTCACTAAACTGTAAGCTTCTCAACTTTGTTTGGTTATACTCAGGACTTCGGCAGGCAGAAGATCTTAGTATATATTTAGGAGCTAACTCGATTATTCAGCCCATCGTGATGCCCTCCAGCATGTCAGCTAGGATATGTAGGTTTCAGCAGTAACCAGGCCCATGATTCCTCACCCTCAACTCCAAACTCCAAAAAGCTCGTTAATTTAAAGGGTTTTTTTCTTTGTTGTTTGGTGGGGGGGAGGGGGAGTGTGTGTGTGGAGAATTTGTCCACCTTTTTTCTACTTCTTTTGTGGAACAACATATTTACTTGAAAAAACAAATGACAGAAAACTCTGGTTGTGGGACCAGCAGTTAGCGTAATGGCTATGTTGCTGAAATCCCATGTAGTCAACCGCAGTTCAAGTTGCGGACCCAGTGGCTTAAACTCATGCCGGGCGCATGTGCATGCATACCCAAGATCCTGAGAGGAGAATGGAGGAGAAGGGATTGTGGTGTGGCCATCCCTCCTGGGGGGTGATTTCTTGCTTTCTGTCTCTCTGTCTCTCTCTGTCTTTCTGGTGAGTGCATGCGCCCTATAGCAAAAACCTCTCCCCCAAAAATTATTATTTTATTCAACTTTATTTATTTATTTATTTCACTTTGATCAGAGAGAGAGAAGGAGTAAATGAGAAAGCAAGCTGCCAGGTCTAGGACTCTAACCACGATCAACCATGTGGCAGTCCAGTGCCCTTAACCACCACGCCACCTGCCAGCCCCTGGTAATAAACCATTTCTGTCTCCCACAAATGTCATGTCTCTCTATTTGTTCTTATGCTATCCCTCTCTAAACTATTCCCTTCCCCCAGCGTCCATAACTATTTTCATCACTTTTATGTCCTCCGATATTTCAGCTTCTACCAAAGAGTGTGGATAGTTGGTATATATTAAGTGGATACATAAAATCTTTTCATAGCCAGGCTTGTTTCACTCAGCAATAAATCTTCCATATTCAACCACTTTCTATCAAATGCCAGGATCTTGTTGTTTTTATGGCTGAATAGTATTCCATAGAGTATATATGCCACACTTTTTCAATCCATTCATCTGTTTGTGGACATTTGGGTTGGTTCCATGTGTTAGCGATTGTGAATAATGCTGCGAAAGACTTGATATACAAGTACTTTTCTGACTGAGCATTCTCCTTTGGGTAGATACCCAGAAGTGGTAATGCTGGATCAATGATAGTTCTATTTGTAGATCTTTTCTTTTTTAATTAAATTTATTTATTTACATTCATTTACTATACATCATTACAGCAAACAAAGTGAGATTTTCCATCCAGAGTACACTGTATATTGATTGGCTCAGTCAAGCACATCAACATGTATGTTATTGTCAACAAATAATTTCCATTTCTTGTTTCCTGTATGTTTTGCTTTTTTCCCCCCCATCCTTGATTCCCTATCTCTTACTCTCAGTCATCTCCCACTCTCCTCCCACACTGTCTCTGGTATCTATGTTTGTTTTCTATACTTATTCCACCCCCACATTTTATTGAGTCACTAAAGATCTTAATTAATCTAAATATTTTCATAGCAAGCACAGCTGACATATACATTTCCATGAACCCAAGTCCCTCTGTAGGCATAAGCCTCAGTGAGTAGAATGAATATCCTATAGTAGCACCTAGCTGGGGCTATAAATCTTACTGCAGGCATGGAGTAGGTTGTTTAATGCATTTTTTTTTCATTTTATGAAAAACAGTTTTAGTTGTTTTTTTTTTCTAAAACATTTTTTAACTTAATTTACATTCTTT
>NW_006160139.1:385421-412560 GCF_000334495.1 Tupaia belangeri chinensis | reverse complement strand
CAAGACAGGACACAAATCCTTACAACCAGATAACAAAGTCTACAAGAAAATCAGCAATATTTTAGTCAAAAGTCATAAAATTATACTTCACCAATTCAGTCTCATGTACTTTATCTTCTGTTGTGGTTTGATTTTCCTGATTAAATTCTGGGATATAATATTCAACTCTAGACTTGTTCCTACGATTAGTTGGCCACTTTCTTAGTTTCTGAACTCTTATTTCTGTGTGTATGTATTTAATTTTCCTGATACACCACTCCCTTGAGAACTTCTTGGAGATCTGGTCTGGTGCTGGTAAATTCTTTCAGGTTTTGTTTATCTGAGAATGTTCTTGTCTTTTCTTCCCACATGAAAGATAATCTTCCTGGGTACAGTATTCTTGGCTGAAATTGCTTCTCTCTTAATACTTTGAATATATTTTCCCATTCTTTCCTTGCTCACATTGTTTCTGATGAGAAATCTGCTGTTAGCCTGATGGCATATCCTTTGTAGGTAATTTGATGTTTTTCTCTTGCCAATCTTAGTATCTTGTCTTTGTCTGTGGTTTTGGTCAACCTGGCTATAATGTGTCTTGGAGAAGATCTTCTTGGGTTGATTCTATTTGGGGTCCTTTGTATTTCTTGGGAGTGGATCTTTGAATGCCTCTCCAGGTTTGAAAAGTTTTCTTGTAGGATTTCATGGAATAGATTATCAATGCCCTTATGAGTCTCTTCGCCTTCTGGAATGCCAGTTATCTGGATGTTTGGATGCTTGATGGTATCTAGTACTTCTCATATATTATTCTCAAATTTGGGGGCATTTTTCTCAGTCTTCATGGTGGATTTTTATAGGCCAGGAATTTTCTCTTCTACATCTGAGATTCTATTTTCTGTATGATCTAGTCTGCTTTTAATACTTTCAAGGGAGCTTTTGACTTCCTGTATTATAGCCTTCATCTCTAACAGTTCCGTTTGATTATTTTTTAAAGTATGTAATTCCTCTTTTGGATCTTGTAAGAATTTCCTCATGTCATGGCACTCATCAATTTCTTTCTCCTTTCTCTTCTGCAGTTCATTGTCTCTCTTCTCTTCCATCTTTGTTAGCTTTGCTGAATGTTTTGACATTTCCATGACTTCCATTGAACTGCTTGTGGATGAAGAGGAGTTATTCTTTTCCCTTGGAGGAGAGGCATTTTTTTGCTTTCCTATATTTCTTGTGGTCCTGCAGTGATTTCTAGTCATCTGAGGAGTGGAGAGATGAGAAAAATGAAAACAAAAGAGAGAGAGAGAAACAACAACAACAACAACAGAAAAAAAAGATGGGAAACCCCCCCCCAAAAAAATTATAATTATTGTTTTTCTTTAAAAAAAAAAAAAGCACAAAATAGAAAACCGCACAGCACACAAGAAATGATTACTTTGCAGGAGGCATGAGGAATGGTCTGCTGAAGGCCGTCTCTCCTGCCTGGGTGGGAGGACCAGTGGGGATTATTAACAAGATAAAAAGCGGAGCTGAGAGCAAGAGAAAAACTTTACCTTTAAAAATATTTTAAAAAGGAAAAATTACAACAAAAGAGAAGACGGAAGCAGGAGAGACAGAGACACAGAGACAGAGATAGAAGGAGGAGCTCTAGATAGAGGAGCTCCCTACCATGCTAGCTTGTTTGCTGGAGGCTGAAATATCAGTAGAAATTCTTCATTTCTCTTTTACCCTGAAATGACTACTTCGCAGGAGCCATGAGGAATCTTCTCTATTTGTAGGTCTTTGAGGAATCTCCATATTGTTTTCTACAGTGGCTGGACCAATTTAAATTCCCACCAACAGTGTAGGAGAGTTCCCCTTTCACCACATCCCCACCAACATTTATCATGTTTTGTACTTTTAATTTTCACCATCCTGACAGGGGTTAGGTGGTATCTATTGTTGTTTTAATCTGCATCTTTCTTATGATGAGGGATGTTGAGCATTTCCTCATATGCTTTTTGACTGTTCATATGTTGTCTTCCTTAGAGATTTTTGTTCAGCTCATTTTCCCATATTTTAATTAGATTTATCTTTTTTTTGGGGGGGAGGGGGTAAGCCCCTTGAGTTTCCTGTGTATTCTGGTTATCAGACCCTTATCTGAGGTATATTTTACAAAAATATTCTCCCATTCTGAGGGTTGTCAAATCACACTAATTAGTGTGCCCTTTGTTGTGCAGAAACATCTTAATCTGATATAGTCCCACTTGTCTATTTTAGAGATTATTGCCTGTGCTTTGGGAGTCTTACTTAAGAAGTCTTTGCCTACCTCAATGTCTCCCAGAGTTTCTTCAGTGTTTTCCACTAGTAGTTTTTATAGTTTGAGGTCTTAGGTTCTGATCAAATTGTTTTTTGTTAATGGTGAAATAGGGATTCAGTTTCATCTTTTTGCAGATGGATACCCAGTTTTTCCAGCACCATTAGCTAAAGAGGTTTTCTTTTTCCCAATGTATTGACTGGTATGCTTTGTCAAAAATCAGTTGGCTGTAAGCTTTGGGGTTTATTTCCGGGGTCTCTATTCTGTTCCATTGGTCCACCTGTCTGTTTTTGTGCCAATACCATGTTGTTTTGATGATCACAGCTTTATAGTATATTTTGGGGTCAAGGAGTGATATGCGGCCCACTCCACTCTTCTTACACAGGATTGCTTTGGCAATACGAGGTCTGTTATGATTCCAGACAAATTTTATGATTGTCTTTTCTAGATCTGTGAAAAAATGTCTCTGGTATTTTGATTGAAATTGTGTTAAATATGTAGACTAATTTGGGTAGAATTGCCATTTTCATTGTATTAAGTTTTCTAATCCAGGAAAATGGGATGTCCTTCCTCTTTTTGTGTCCTTTTCCATCTTTTTTTTGAGATTTTCATAGTTATCTTTGTAAAGGTCTTTGACTTCCTTAGTTAGGTTTATATTAAGGTATCTTATACATTTTGTGGCTATGGTAAAAGTGATTCTTTTCATCATCTCTACTTCATTCAATTGTTGTTTGTATATAGAAATGCTACAGATTTTTGGATGTTGATTTGTATCCCTAGACTTTACTGTATTCATTTATTATTTCAGGAAATTTTTTTCATAGAAACCTTTGGGTCTTCTATGTATACCATGCCATCTATAAATACAGATATTTTCAATTCTGCTTTGCCTCTTTGAATGCCTTTTATATTATTATTTTTTGTGATCGCATTCGCTAAGATTTCCAGCACTATATTAAAAAACAGTGGAGAAAGTAGGCATCCTTGTCTAGTATTAGTTTTTAGTGGAAAAACGTTTAGCTTTTCCCCATTCAGTATAAAGTTAGCCATAGGTCTTTCATATATGGCTTTTATTGTGTTGTGAAATGACCCTTCTATACAATCTTCCTGAGAGTTTTAATCATAAAGGGACATTGTATTTCATCAAATGCTTTCTCTGCATTGATTGGAGTAATTATATCATTTGTATCTTTCTTTCTGTTAATATGGTGTATTATATTTATGGTCTTGCATATGTTGAACCACCCTTGCTTCCCTAGAATAAAGCCTACCTGGTCATGATGAGTAATCTCTGTTATATGTTGTTGGATACAATTTGCAAGTATCTCAGTGAGAATTTTTGCATCTATATTCATCAGAGGTATTGGTCTGTAGTTTTCCTTATATGTCATGTCTTTATCTGTTTTGGGATTGAGGATGATGGAGGCTTCATAAAATCAATTTGGAAGGTTTCCTTCCTTTTGGTTCTTTAGAAATAATTTAAGTAGAATGGGTGCTAACTCTTCCTTAAAAGTTTTGAAGAATTCAGAAGTGAAGCCATCAGGACCTGGACTTTTCTTTGTTGGGAGGTTATTTATTACTGATTTAATCTCACAGCTCATTATGGGTCTATTTAGGTTTTCTATGTCCTCCTGAGTCAATCTTGTTAGATTATATGCATCCAGGAATTTGTCTATCTCCTCCATGTTCTCTTGTTTGTTGGTATATAGTGGCATATAGTATCCTGTAATGATGTTTCATATTTCTATTGTGTCTGTTGTAATGTTGCCTGTTTCATTATGTAGTTGATTTATCTGGTTACTTTCTTCTTCTTTATCAGTCTATCTAATGCTGTGTTGATCTTATTAATATTTTAAAAGAACCAGCTGTCGGTTTCATTTACTTTCTGTGTAGTTAGTTTATTTTTGTTTTCATTTATTTCTGCTCGAATCTTTATTATTTCTTTTCATCTGGATTTTTTTTTGGGGGGGTTGTTTTTGTTTTTCCAATTCCGTGAGTCATGATGTTAGGTTTTCTATTAGCCACCTTTCCATCTTTTTCTTATGTGCTCTAATTGCTATAATTGTCCTCTTATGACTGCTTTTGAAGTGTCCCATAGATTATGGAAACTCATGTACTCATTATCATTTGTTTCCATACATCTTTTGGTTGCAGACTTAATTTCTTCGATAGTTAAGTTAGTTAGAAGTAGGTTGTTTAGTTCCATGTGTTTGTGTATTTTTGAAGATGTTTTTTGAAATTAATATTGAGTTTAATTCCATCATGGTCAGAGAAGATGCTGGATATAGTTTCTATGCCTTTGAATCTGTAAAGGCTTGATTTGTAACCTATCATATGGTCAATCTTTCAAAAGGTTCCATGCCGGAGTGAGAAAAGTGTATATTTTGTAGTCTTAGGGTGGAAAGTTCTATAGATGTCTGTCAAGTCCATTTGATTTATAGTATCATTTAGGTCCTGTATCTCTGCTTATCTTTTGTCTAGAAGATCTGTGTAAAGGAGATAATGGGGTATTGAGATCCCCAAGAATTATAGTGTTGCACCCTATTTCTCCTTTTTGCTCCAGCAGTCTTCCCTTCACGTATTTAGGTGCTCCTGAGTTGGGTGCATAGATATTTATAAGCATTATGTCTTCTTTAATTAGCTCATTTACTACTATATAATGCCTTTCTTTGTCTCTCTCTCTTTTTTTTTTTTTGGGATAAGTTTTCACTATAGGGCGCGTGTGCTCGCCAGACAGACTGAGAGAGACATAGAGACAGAAAGTGAGAAATCACCCCCCAGGGGGGATAGTCACTCCGCAGTCCTCCCTTCCCCTCCATTCTCCTCTTGGGATCTTGGGCACGCACTCACATGCGCCCGGCATGAGTTTTAACCCACGGGGTCCGAGACGCGAACCGCAGTCGACTACGTGGGAGTTCAGCGACATAGTCATTACGCTAACTGCTGGTTCCCTCTTTGTCTCTTCTTACAGTCTTTGTCTTAAAGCCTATTTTTTTCTGAAATCAATATTGCAAGTCCAGCCTTTTTTTGATTTCTAGTTGCATGGAATATCTTTTTCTAGCCCTTCACTTTTAGTATATGTATGCCTTTATCCATAAGGTTAGTTTCTTGTAGGCAACAGATAGAAAGTTTCTGTTTTTTTTTTTTTTATCCATTGAGCCAATCTGTGTCTCTTGATTGAAGAATTTAATCTGTTAACATTCAATGTTATTATTGATATTTCCAGACATGTTCCAATCATTAAGTAAGCCATTTTTCTTGGTTGTTTTTTGTTATCTTATATCTGTCCACCTGCCTTGGAATATCTTTTTCTAGCCCTTCACTTTTAGTATATGTATGCCTTTATCCATAAGGTTAGTTTCTTGTAGGCAACAGATAGAAAGTTTCTGTTTTTTTTTTTTTATCCATTGAGCCAATCTGTGTCTCTTGATTGAAGAATTTAATCTGTTAACATTCAATGTTATTATTGATATTTCCAGACATGTTCCAATCATTAAGTAAGCCATTTTTCTTGGTTGTTTTTTGTTATCTTATATCTGTCCACCTGCCTTTTTAGATTTCCTGGTATAGCACTCCCTTTAGAACTTCTTGAAGAGCTAGTCTGGAGCTGGTAAATTTCTCCAGGTTTTGTTTATTCAGGAATGTTTTTTTATCTGTTTTTCCCATATAACAGATAATCTTGCTGAGTATAGTATTCTTGGTAGAAATTGTTTTTCATTTAACACTTGGCTACATTTCCCCATTTTTTTCTTGCCTACATTGTTTCTTTCCCGGTGGCTTGCTTTCTCACTTTCTGTGTGTGTGTATGTGTGTGTGTGATCAAATTATTTGCTGCAGGGTGTGTGAGCTCACCAGAGAGAAAGAGAGAAAAAAAGAGAGACAGAAAGCAAGAAATTACCCCTTAGAGGGGATGGCCACACTGCAATCCTTTCTCCTCTATTCTCTTCTCAGGATCTTGGGCATGCACACACGTGCCCTGCGTGAGTTTTAAGCCACCGGGTCTGGGACTCGAACTGCGGTCGACTACATGGGAGTTCAGTGAAATAGCAATTACGCTAATTGCTGGTCCCTTGCCTACATTGTTTCTGATGACAGGTCCAATGTTAGCCTGTTGGGATACCCTTTGTAAGTAACTTGGCTTTTCCCTCTTGCCAATATTAGTATCTTGTCTTCATTTGTGGTTTGGGCCAATCTGGCAATGATGTGCCTTGGAGAAGATCTTCTTGGGTTGATTCTATTTGGGGTCTTACGTATTTCTTGGGTCTGGATATTGGAATGCCTCTCTTCATTTAGAAAGTTTTCTTCTAGGATTTCATGGAATAGATTATCAATACTCTTATTATTTTCTTCCTCAATGACCTTATTCTTATTAACTAATTCCATGCCATTTCTTTTTTCTTAAAGAGATATTTTACTGAACTTTATTATTATTATTATTTTAATTTTACTAGGGTGAGTCAGAGACAGAGAAAGTGAGGAAGCAAGCCGCCAGGTCTGGGACTTAAAATATGCTTGGCCAAATGGGAGTTCAGTGCCTTTAACCACCACACCACCTGCTGGCCTCTTTCATGCTATTTCTACCACCTTACTTCCATTTTTACTACCTACCTACCTACCTACACACACACACACACACACACACACACACACACACACACATTTCTTGATTTTATAATTGGAAAATATTTTTTTACTCCCCCCCCCAAATTGCCAGGGGGCACGTACACTCACCAGAGAGACAGAGAGAGGACAAGAGGGATAAAGCACCCCTAGTGTGATGTGGTCATGCCACAATCCTGTCCCATCCATTTATCCATCTGGTTGGGATTTTGAGTGCATGCACCTACTTGTCTGATCATGTTTTTCAAGCTGCTAAGGCAGGACTCAAACCATTGTTGGTCATGGGGGACCTGGTTTCCCTTAATCACTAGGCCATGGGGCCACCCCAATATTTTCTTTTCTATTCATGGTACTGACTTCTGACCCTTCAGCAGTACAGCTGGCATCACCAACTCCTGTCTCCCTAATTTCTCCCCAAATCCTTATGTCCCATTCCCCTCTCCATATAAACGTGAATTTGTGGCTATTGTAGAAATCCTAACAAAAAAGGAATAGATAGTAAAAAACTGTCTAAAACCCTTGATTTTTCTGTGCAGCAAAATTGATTTAGAGCCATTGAATCATTACCATCCATTCTGCAAAGACATCAACCAATCAGAAATAGCTTATGAGAACTGAATCTCTTCCTGCTCAAAAGTGCTGTGACTATAGGTAACTAAAAATCATGGAAAACTTGAAATTCCAACAAAAAGAATTTAAGGCAAATTTAATTACCTAAATTGCATTTATGAAGTTATTAAATATTTCTTCTTTTTGAAGAGGCTTTTGCTATAGGGCGCATGCACGCGCCAGACAAGACAGCGTAATGGCTATGTCACTGGACTCCCACGTAGTCGACCACGGTTCGTGTCCCGGACCCAGTGGCTTAAACTCACGCCGGGTGCATGTGCATGCGTGCCCAAGATCCTGAGAGGAGAATGGAAGAGAAGGGATTGCGGCGTGGCCATCCCCCCGGGGGGTGATTTCTCGCTTTCTATCTCTCTGTCTCTCTTTGTCTGTCTGGCAAGGGCATGCGGCCTATAGCAAAAACAAACAAACAAACAAACAAAAAACCTCTCCATAAAAACCCTGATGAACACCTATCTTAAAAAAAAAACTGCATGTTTCTTGATCAAGATGAATGAAATATAAGCCTCCACACAAAGCCTCCACAGGATCAATCTTGTAGTGGAAATAAAATGCACTCATCTATTCATTCTTTCTTTGGACGGGTATTTTTGAGTGCTAACATGTGCCACCCTTGGGCACTAGGAAGCCAATAATGACCAACATTCAACTATGAAAAGCTTAAGAAGAGAATAAAGTTCTGTGACAGTTTAGAGAGGAGCAAGATTATTCTCCGTGTGATATAAAACAAAGCCTCATAGAAGGAACATTTGACCTCCTCATATGTAGGGTTTTAATAAATAAAGTTACAGGAGAGAACTTCAGGTTGAAGGAAAGGCAGAAGCAAAGAGAAGAGAAACGTGATAGTGAAGGATGTACTGGTATTGTGCCTAATGCAAAACTGAAACTTGATACAGGATAAACCCCATAGGATGCCCAGTGCTGTAACAACCAGCCCCCAAATATCAGTAGCTCACTTCACAGTCAAATTTAGTATTCTAGGAGTGCTCTTTCACATAGAGATTTATGGGCCAAAGAATCTAGTAGTTCTGTCTCCCCTTGCTCTCTGAGCTCAGAAGACAAAGGACCCTGTCACAGAGAAGGTTGTGGGGAGCAAGAATCAGAACTAGAAAGGCATATTCCACCTCTACCTACATTCTGCTGACCACAACCAAGTCACATGGACACAGCCCCCACGTAACTGCAAGGAAGATGTGCAAGGAAGATGGTGCCATATAGCCTCTCCATGGGCCAAGAGAGAAGTGAGCCTGTTCGTTTGGTCACTTAGCATTATCTTGGTCACAGAGACAAGATTTTCTATAAAGGTATTCATTCAAGAGGACTATTGGTTAGTAATTGAATATTTAGTTTTTAATGTTTATACATTGTACACAATCACCATCACGTACATTATAAGCAAGTACTGAATAATTACTTTGGTAGATGATGCACTAGACCCTGAAAATGCAAGTAATGGTGTAATATACTAAAGGTGGGGCCAGTAGGTCGCATAGTGGTTAAGGCACTGGACTCCCACATGGCTGAACGCAGTTCAAGTCTCAAACCTGGAAGCTTGTTTTCTTACTTTCCTTTTCTCTCTCCGTCTCTCTCTAGTCAAATTAAAAAAATAATAACCCATAAAGTTAAATAATAATAATAAATTTGAAATGAAAAAATATATAGGAGGGAGCCTATGTCATTATTTACATAAAATGAGAAAAATAATAATATGGCATATAGTGTCAGAATATGAAGCAACACTCTATAAAGGTTTAGGTTATGATCCCTGTAACACTATAACGAAAAAGAAGCAGATGTTACATTCTCTGAGTCTCCCTAGAATCATAGCATGGTTTCCTCTTGAACAATGCAGGAGTTAGAGGACACAAACCCTGCTCAGTCGAAATCCATATATAAATTTTGACCCCCAAAACTTAACTAATAGGCTCCAGGTTGACCAGAAACTTTAATATTGGGTCTTCAGGAAAGTCGTGACACAGTTTGAATATAAAAACACAGAAAGACACATCATGACTTCCCCGACAACCTAATAGTAACACATATATTGTATATGCATTATACAGTATATTCTTAATTCAACTAGAGAAAAGAAAATGTTATTAAGAAAATCACTAGAAAGAGAAAATATAGCACTATAGTATATTGTATATATTCTAATTATTTACTTTTTATTTTAACAGAGATTTTTGCTATAGGTCATGTGTGCTCATCAGAGAGACAGAAAGACAGAAAGTGAGAAATCACTCCCCAGGGGGATAGTCATGCCACAATTCCTTCTCTTCCATTCTCCTCTTGGAATTTTGGGCACACACAACCACACCTGGTGAGAGTTTTAAGCTGCCAGGTCCGGTACTCAAACTGCAGTCACATGGGAGTCCAGCGACATAATCATTATCCCATCTGCTGATTCCTTAATATATTTATTTTTATTTTTATTTTTTATTTTTTGGGGGAGGTTTTTGCTATAGGGCACGTGCGCTTGCCAGAAAGACAGAGAGACAGAAAGCGAGAAATCATCCCCTACGGGGGACGGCCACGCTGTGATCCCGTCTCCTCCATTCCCCTCTTAGGATCTTGGGCACGCACACACACGTGCCCAGCGTGAGTTTAAGCCACTGGGTCTGGGACTCGAGCTGCAGTCGACTACATGGGAGTCCAGCGACATAGCCATTATGCTAACTGCTGGTCCCAATATACTTATTGTTAAAATTCTGTGTATAAGTGGACTCAGGAACTCCAAAGTGGTGGTGTTCAAGGGTCAGCTGTATGCCCCAAGCACAGAGTCAAAATGCATTGCCTTTAAAAAAAAAGAGTTTTGAAAATGAGATGGAAAACCCAGATGAACAGAGAGCATTTGCTCTTCGAGGAAAGATGTGCTTCATAAAGCTGTCAAAGTGATTTATTGAGCAAATTTTCTAAAGAAAGTTACTGATCTCCTCAGAAGTTAAAAAAAAAAAAAAAAGAAAAGAAAGGTCTTGACATTTTATTTGGATAATTTATATTTCTCATGTCGAGGTGGTTTATCATAACCGCTGAGAATATTGGCATTCGAGTTAGACACAGATCAGTCTGAGTCATACCCAGTTGCTGGCTGGCTTTGGGCACGCTGTTTGAGCCGCCTGAGCTCCCCACTGTAAACAACGTCCGTATAAAGGGCACAGTCATAGCAGTGAGAGGGACACTGCCTCGGCTCCTGAGGACGGCTGAGCTAACGCGTCACCATACTTGGTCCATTACCTGGTGCGTGACAAACACTCCTCTTCACGCAAAGTATTATAATGTCCAAGTCAATGTTTTGGGCCAGTCAGTGGCATGGTAGTCAAGGTGGCTGGTTCCTCATGGCTGACTTCATGGTCTGAATCTCAGCCCCACAACTTGAAAAACATGGCAGGCATGTATGTGTGTGTGCCAAAAATCTCCAAAAGGAGAGGGATGGAGGACGAGACTGTGGTGTGACCACTCTCCACGGGGAGTGCTTTCGCACGGTCCTTCTCTATCTGTTTGGTGACTGCATGCACCTTCTGGGAATTTAAAAGAAAAAAAAATAAATGATTTGAAGATTATTTAATAATGTGACACGTTACACAAAGTTGCAGTTTAAAGTAAAAATGGATACAGTAAAATCCCAATTCTTATTTTAAAAATAATAGATCGACAATTATAAATAGTAAACGGATTGACACACAGGAAAGGCACCAATATGTTCACAATGGTGTCTTCAGGTGGAATGTTCTGTCACACAAGTTTGCATCTGAAGGTGTTATTGAGTAAACACGTGTTTCTTACATATGCACTCCGTTAGCTCTAAAATCCTTTTATCTCTTAAACCTTATCTATAGACACGATTGCTTTATTAACATGATGTGATTCTTTTATGTTATATTCTCATAAAGACAATAAATGTTTCCCCAAGGAAACTGTTTGCTTTGTTCTGGTCTTAGAATGACTGGCCAGCAACATTAAAAATTAATCTGATGGGGGACAGCAGGTGGTGTACTGGTTAAAGGGCTGCACTTCTACATGGTCGCCTGCAGTTTGAATTCTGGACCTGGAGGCCTGAAACTCATGCTGGGCAACTGTGTGTGCATGGCCAAAATCCCGAGAGGAGAACGGAGGAGAAGGGATTGCGGAGTGGCCATCCCCCCTGGGCGTGATTTCTCACTTTCTGTCTCTCTCTTTATGTCTGGCAAGTGCACATGCCCTATTACAAAAATCTCTCTCTCAAAAAATCAGTCTTCTGAGAAGGAAATAATACTTTTTGCTCCTAGATTTTTTTACCTTTCAGTGAAGAAAAAGCTGAAATATCTTTTCAAATCCTTGTTTTTTTTTTCCCCTTCAGTCTATAACATGCACGGATATCTTGAGTCAATACGTATAATAATTCCAAATAATTTCTAACATAAAATATTATTAGTAATGGAGCATCACAATAAAGATAGAAGAACCTTTCAGACTTTTCCTGAAGCTGAAGCTAAAATATATCAAATATGCGCTTCCTCTGGCTTATACATTTAGGTATAAATTAAAATTTTGAATAAAAAGTTCATTTGCATTTCCATGTAAGATGACTTTCTCTTTTGCATGAATATTTCTTGTCAAGGTAATTCTTGTGTAAATAACTTTTTTTTTTTTGAAAGACCCTTTTCGCCAAGTTGGCTCCAAAAATGAAGAAGGAAGCTCCTGCCCTCCCAAAGCTAAAGCCAAAGCAAAAGCTTTGAAGGTCAAGAAGACAGTGCTGAAAGGCGTCCACAGCCACACACACACACACACACACACACACACACACACACACAGAGTAAGATCCTCACATGACCCATTTTCTGGAGGCCCAAGACACTGCGGTTCCTGAGGCAGCCCGGATAGCCTCAGAAGAGTGTCCCCGGGAGAAACAAGTGTGACCACGAGACCATCAAGTTCCCCCTACGCACTGAGTCTGCCATGAAGAAGACTGAAGACAGCAACACATTTGTGTTCACTGTAGATGTCAAGGCCAAGAAGCACCAGATCGAACAGGCTGTGAAGAAGTTCTGTCATTTTGATGTGACCACCGTCAACATCCTAATCAGGCCTGACCCAGAGAAGAAGGCATATGTGCATCTGGTTCCTGATTAGGATGCTTTAGCAGTCGCCCACAAAATTGGGATCATTTAAACGGAGTCCAGCTGGCTAATTCTAAATACACACTTTTTCACGGTGTTATTGAGTAAACACGTGTTTCTTACATATGCACTCCGTTAGCTCTAAAATCCTTTTATCTCTTAAACCTTATCTATAGACACGATTGCTTTATTAACATGATGTGATTCTTTTATGTTATATTCTCATAAAGACAATAAATGTTTCCCCAAGGAAACTGTTTGCTTTGTTCTGGTCTTAGAATGACTGGCCAGCAACATTAAAAATTAATCTGATGGGGGACAGCAGGTGGTGTACTGGTTAAAGGGCTGCACTTCTACATGGTCGCCTGCAGTTTGAATTCTGGACCTGGAGGCCTGAAACTCATGCTGGGCAACTGTGTGTGCATGGCCAAAATCCCGAGAGGAGAACGGAGGAGAAGGGATTGCGGAGTGGCCATCCCCCCTGGGCGTGATTTCTCACTTTCTGTCTCTCTCTTTATGTCTGGCAAGTGCACATGCCCTATTACAAAAATCTCTCTCTCAAAAAATCAGTCTTCTGAGAAGGAAATAATACTTTTTGCTCCTAGATTTTTTTACCTTTCAGTGAAGAAAAAGCTGAAATATCTTTTCAAATCCTTGTTTTTTTTTTCCCCTTCAGTCTATAACATGCACGGATATCTTGAGTCAATACGTATAATAATTCCAAATAATTTCTAACATAAAATATTATTAGTAATGGAGCATCACAATAAAGATAGAAGAACCTTTCAGACTTTTCCTGAAGCTGAAGCTAAAATATATCAAATATGCGCTTCCTCTGGCTTATACATTTAGGTATAAATTAAAATTTTGAATAAAAAGTTCATTTGCATTTCCATGTAAGATGACTTTCTCTTTTGCATGAATATTTCTTGTCAAGGTAATTCTTGTGTAAATAACTTTTTTTTTTTTGAAAGACCCTTTTCGCCAAGTTGGCTCCAAAAATGAAGAAGGAAGCTCCTGCCCTCCCAAAGCTAAAGCCAAAGCAAAAGCTTTGAAGGTCAAGAAGACAGTGCTGAAAGGCGTCCACAGCCACACACACACACACACACACACACACACACACACACACACAGAGTAAGATCCTCACATGACCCATTTTCTGGAGGCCCAAGACACTGCGGTTCCTGAGGCAGCCCGGATAGCCTCAGAAGAGTGTCCCCGGGAGAAACAAGTGTGACCACGAGACCATCAAGTTCCCCCTACGCACTGAGTCTGCCATGAAGAAGACTGAAGACAGCAACACATTTGTGTTCACTGTAGATGTCAAGGCCAAGAAGCACCAGATCGAACAGGCTGTGAAGAAGTTCTGTCATTTTGATGTGACCACCGTCAACATCCTAATCAGGCCTGACCCAGAGAAGAAGGCATATGTGCATCTGGTTCCTGATTAGGATGCTTTAGCAGTCGCCCACAAAATTGGGATCATTTAAACGGAGTCCAGCTGGCTAATTCTAAATACACACTTTTTCACCATAATAAAAAAAAAAAAAGAAAAAAGAAATTTTTCTTTTGCCGTGTCTTCCATTTAGGTACAAGAAAACAGTGCTTGACCTTTTTCTGAAGTTGTTCACCTCAGGTTGTATGATCTGATTTATGGTCAGACAGCCCTGCGCTCATAAGGGAAGGCTACCTCTCTTACATGACACCTGCCCATTACGTGGCTGGAACAGTAAATGGAGAAAAGCTCTTGCAGTGGGGGGTGAATGAGCCAGTGTCCAACATGAGAGACAAATTATCTCTTGCAAAAAGAAAATGCACAGGTCAAAGACTTCCTGCTTGTCTGCCCCTGGACAGTGACTCCAACCTTTGGGCCTAAGAAAAGCATTTTCTCCTGTTTTGTTATTTTTGTGCAAAATCTGTTTAATTTTTCTTTTAGACGAACCACAATGAGAACAACAACAATGTTACAATGTGATCTGGCTTTTTGGTAGATGTTTTGTTGGCTCATTTGGATTTTTTTATGCTTTTAATTACCTCTCTACTGATTGTCTTAATTTGCTTGTTTATCCTTTTCTTCTTTCATGTTAAATGGGAAAAGGCAGTACAAATTCTAGGTCCACAGGTGTGAGCATAGTCTTACAGCAAAACGAGGACCCTGTTTTCCCTGACTACTCATGCACAAGGTTCCTCATGGTCTTCAAAGCAGAGATCCTGTTCTAAATAATGGGAAAACCCCCACGAACTTTGCAACCCCTTCTCATATTAGATTCTATCTTGATTTGACTACAATTTCCAAACAGGACCAATTTCTTTCACACAATTCAGAAGATAACACCATCTGCAACAGAAAAGAGCAGTAAGAGACGTGAAGGCTGTGTTATGAAAATACCCGCAGGCCAGCTGGTGGCGTGGTGGTTAGGAAGCTGGAACCCACATAGCTGACTATGCAGTTCCAGTTTTTGACCTGGGGGCTTGAAAAACATGCTAGGAACATGTAGGTGCATGCTCAAAACCCCAAAAGGAGAACTGGAGGGGACAGAATTGCAATGTGATCATGGGCATGCTTTCTTGCTTTCTCTGTTTCTCTCTCTCTCTGACAAGTGCCTGCACTTTCTGTCAAAATTTTAAATAAAATAAAATAAAAATACCAGGTTTATTCATTGTTCAAACACCTGAAAAGGCTCTGTTTTGCTATTTATCAAAGTCCTTAGTCAGCCTCATACCAAAGAATCCCCGCCCTGGCGAGGACTCTGAGGTGTCCGGCGTGACCCCCCACTTGATATACGGATTCCTTCTGCAAACGTCACCACTAAGTGCGCTGGCCTCCTTGTCAGTCGAACAGAGACAGAGTGTTGTGCTTCTGGAAGGAGCCTGAGTTTCAGGCAGCTCAAACTTTATAAATCTCTTCCTCTTGTTGAGTCTGAATGTTCTTCCCCATAATTCATGTTTGCCATCCAAGTCTGCCCTCTGGAACCTCTCAGAATAAGTCTCCATCCTGTTCGATGTTGTGAGTTCTTCCTAAATTCTTCAGATGAATTAAATAGAAGCTACTATCAACTATTAAATCCACATCCAGTCCTCTGAAACACAACTTGGACAATGGGCATTTCCTACTGAATCTTTTTAGCATAAATGAATATACTAAAGAAGACGCCAAATTCCTTTTTTTATTTTACAGCTTTCCAATTCAAACAAAAATGCTTTTTATTTCAAGAACTGTGAGGGACCTCAGTGATTCCCTAACTCTGCTCCTTTGCTTTTCAGAGGTGAGTCATAGAACTCTGGTTACTAGAATGCTAGGAGTAGTGGGGTAGTATTGTTTTGCTCATTCTCAGAGGGTAAGAACTATATTTTGACAATTGCAAACAGTTTTCTTTTTATTATTATTTATTTATTTATTAAAGTTTTAGCCATAGCGTGTGTGTGTTCACAGGAGAGACAGAGAGAGGGAAAGTGAGAAATCCCTGGGGGATGGCTCTGCTGCAATCCCTTCTATTCTATTCTCCTCCTGGGATTTTGGGACACATGCACACACACCTGGTGTGAGTATCCAGCTGCAAGATGCAGGATTTGAACAGTGGTTAGCCATATGGGAGTCCAATGCCTTAACCCCACAGATAGTTTTCTAACAAACTTTTCTTATTGTACAGTTTTCTGGAACTATTTTACAGTAAATTAACATCTAGTAACATACATTAGTACCTAATCTTTTTTTATTTTTCTTTTTTGAGAGGTTTTTGTTATAAGGTACGTGCGTTCGCTAGAAAGACAGAGAGAGACAGAGAGACAGAAAGTGAGAAATCACCCTCCAGGGGGGATGGCCACACCGCAATCCCTTCTCCTCCATTCTCCTCTCAGGATCTTAGGCACGCATGCACACGCGCCTGGCACGAGTTTAAGCCACTGGGTCTGGGACCCGTACCATTGTTGACTATATGGGAGTCCAGTGACATAGTCATTATGCTAACTGCTGGTCCCCATTAGTACCTAATCTTAAATATTGATTTATTCTAAAAAATTTCCAAGTATGTTATCCCCTCAAATTAAAAAAAAATATTATTAGGGAAAAATAAAAAACAACCATCTTGAAATGCACGCTGTGTTTTCCCCCGAGTATCAGATCTCTAGGACATGCAGGTACACGTGAGCTCACAAGTGCGCGCACACACACGCAGTGATCCTACTGCCTCCTCTTCCCCTGGTTGACCCTCCTCTAAGTCCAAGGTTAGCATTATCAGTTGGTAGATATAATTCAGTTGCATAGCCAGGGAGTCAACATTTGACTTTACCTAACAAACAGGACGTAAATCCTCGGCAGTTCGGCTACAATGCAAGCTAGAGCACGGGGTTGTAGCTGTAAGGTAGCCTTCCTTTGGAAAAGGAGAACTAAGAAACAATAATAGCTAAAAGAAATAAGAGTGCAATATGTTGATGCTGCTACATGGAGGGGCAGTCCTTTAAAATGTTCGTGGAAAATGAATATTAGGAAAAAAACCAAGCATAGATTCCAAATTATTTTGCATCCAAAGAAACTCGTCCTTTAATCTCATTTTTCCACTAGCGTTTTGAAGTCCTATCACACTTGATTGGTGACAAGGACACGGCAGCAAAAACATCCTAAGGAAGGAGTTGTAGCTAGGGAGTGCTGTGCTCTCACACTCCTGCTCACTGTCCTTTAAAATATATGCACAAGAATAGAAAAACGAAAATCCCATCACCCAGAGAAGACTGTTAGGACATGCAGTATACCTGCCTAGTATTTTTTTCCTGCACATATATGTAAATACAGAATATTTACAAAATTTGGATCTGAGTACTTTTCACTTAATATTTCTAGATTATTAAATTGTCCTCAGAAGCATGGCTCTCTATTTTCCACACATTGATGTTCTGTTACATAACATGTTCCTGTTGATAGAAAAAAAAAATTTTTTTGCAGCCTTTCTTCCCTTGACAAATAAGGTCACCTTTCCCGTTCCCTGTCCATTCTGAGCTAAAAACAAACCACACAAACATCAGACCTGAGATTCTACGTCAGAGAGTGCTTCTTGAAAAGAATTATGTAATATTAAGATAAAAAAGAGGGAAATGAAGGAAAGCAAGAGAAATGTGTCACTGTTCTAGCAAACAGCTGACTTCAAAAATTACAGGATCACAAATAGAAGGTGATGAAAGACAACAGGATGAAAATAAGAGAAGGCTGCAGAGCTGATAACCAGACAGCGTTAGAAGTGGACCGCTCGACGGTGACCCGGTTCATGGCCGGAGGACCGCTGGATGGTGACCCCGGTTCCTGCGGGGCAAAAGAAACAATGTCCTCCATTTCCAGCAGACCTTGTGAACCACAGGGAAGAGGTCACAGGCTTGTGTGGGTGATTACAGCACATTATTTAAGGACTGTAAGGATGCTTGGCGTGAAGAAAGCCCCTGGCAATGCTGCTGGAATAACAAGTATCTCCGCGTTCTGGCAGAGAACACTCAGGGCTGGGTCCCCCAAGCCCCGGGGACTGTGCCGATGTAATGGAAGCCAGCAGCTTGAGCAGCTGTGTCAAGGTGAGCGTCTGAGAGAATGCGGCCGTGTGTTTTATTCGGTATCCTGCAGGAGGGAAAAAGTCACCCACTTCTGTGTCAGAAGCAGACACGTGCATTCCGTCAGTGAAAACTTCCGGACACCCCCATACGCTGAGCTGTGGGCTAGACTCGGAGCAGTCAAGGGCCTTGGGTGGCGTCTCTAGGAGAGAGACGGATGTGTGAGCGTCTCTGGCATCCCCGATTTTTTCGGGATACTTGTTTCAGTTTGTGAGTGGGCATTTTATCTGTGACCATTGTGATTATTTCTCTCATTAACGTCTGCCATCTCACTAGACGGTCACTGTCACGAAGGCAGGAGTTTATCTGTCTGGCTCACGGTGATTTTCCTAGCAGGGTTCCTGACACATAACACATATCCAACAAATATTTCTTGAACAAATAAACAAATGAATAAAATACTCAGGAAGGTTAATGGTAACTGTAATAGCAGGGATGATAAAGACCTGCTCAATTCTCAGGACAGATTAATTCCAGAAAAAAGCTGAAAGGTTTTATGGAGGAGGCGGCTGTGAAAACCAGGAGGCCAGATGAAGCCATGATAATCACCTGGACAGGACGTGATGGGACATAAACGTGAGAGTAGGACAATGCAGAGAGAGACAGAGACACAGCTGCAAAGATAAAGGCGGCAGATGCTGGCTGCCAAGGACGTGAAGGGGAAGGAGTGCGAGAATGTGCCCGGCGGAGGCCAGCAGGTGGCGTGGTGGGGAAGGTGCTGGACTCCCAGTGGGCAACTGCGTTAGACTCCTGGACCTGGCGGCTTGCTTCCTCACTCTGGTGAGCACCTGCGCCCTAAAGCCAATTTAAAAAAATAGTAACACTAATAAATAAAGTCGAATAAATATTTATTGTTTAAAAATGTGCCAGGTGACTGGGAGGGCAGGAATCCGCAGAGGAAAGGCAGCTGGATTAGGCCCGTGCAGGGCACAGGACCTCGATCCAAATGTGCTGGTGCGGAGTACGGTCCAGACGTGATTTCCCCGTCCCCTCGCATCGGGCTTTCCTCTGCCTTCTTCCTCAGGCAGCAGCCCCTGCCAAGGCTGTTCTCTGAAATGTCCACACCCCCGTGATGAGGTACAGAATGCAGGCCGCTGAGCTGAGCAAAAAGAATGAGCTGATTATAAAACCACTGCAAGGAGACGAAATGTCTACGCGTTCAAGAGACCGCCTTGCTGACTATGAACCTGCTCATCGCCCGTGTTGGGGTGTGACCTCTTCTCCCACCTACTGCCATGCCATCAGTAGGTCTTGTATATAATAAAATTAATCGATGCCCGCCCGCTGGGCCTAGGGTGACTTCCTTGGAATGTAAACATTATGCTCCAGTCCGCTTAGATTTAGGGTTACACCTAACACCGAGGTCAGCCTGATGGCGATGTCAACCGCGACGCTAGCCAAGTGGCCCTGACGTTCATGAGACCCGCTGAGAGGGACAGACGTTTGGGACATCCACAGTTTCTCTTGGCATCTAGAAAGGCGGATGAGGTTGTCCAGGGCAGGATTATGGAGAAAAAAGCAGAGGGCAGAAATCCAAGGACAGGTGCTTGAAAAATGTTGAGATTGGCCAGGACATAATCCAGGAAGTCAGAGCGCAAGTAGCTTGTTTCTCTTTCCGAACATAAAACCTTATCAGATAAGAAGCCATCCTATCCTTGGTTCTGGGAAATTCAACATTTACCGCAGGGAGGCTGTCGAGGCTTCACAGGTCTGGAGAAAACCAGTTTCTTGGATAAACACAGCAGCTCTGGGCTCTCTGGCACCAAAGTGGCTGGAGAAATGAAGGGGTGAGGACTCAGGGAGACTGGCATACTGGGGCTGGGGCCCATGCACATCCCAAATGCCAAATCCTTGTGGGTCTGCACTCCTGTTTCTAAATTGTGCTGGTTTGTGCTGCAAACAGCTGTGGGCTCTTTGATCCCCAGACCAGTCAGACAGGTTTGTTGTAGGTAATCCTTTAAAACCAACAGCCATAAAGCTGGTGCCTTCTCTGTCCCTGTTGTCAGACTGTTTTGTCTACAATCTTCTGCACTGATCACTCGGGGAGACGGGAGTACCTCCTTACAGTATATTCCTAGAGTTCGAAGCTATCCTCTTTTTTTTTTTTTGGAGAGCTTTTTGCTATAGGGCGCGTGCGCTCGCCAGACAGACAGAGAGAGACATAGAGACAGAAAGTGAGAAATCACCCCCCAGGGAGGATGGCCACGCCGCAATCCCATCTCCTCCATTCTCCTCTTGGGATCTTGGGCACGCACGCACACGCACCCGGCGTGAGTTTAAGCCACCGGGTCCGAGACTCGAACCGTGGTCGACTACGTGGGAGTCCAGCGACATAGCCATTACACTAACTGCTGGTCCCAAGTTTGAAGCTATCCTTACCATAGTCTACCATCTGACCTGGTGAGAGGTCCCATTGCCTCATGCACTAAGATATTATTAAGCTATACCAATTAACATCACTAAAAAGTATGGAAAGACTTTGAAAGGAGAAACATGAGGAAAAATACAGCAATGTTTTGGCAAGTGTCCATTATACGAATAGGTAAGCACCCGGAGTGGCTAGCAGCAGGTGCTCAGACCAGGGCCTTAGACGTAGTGGATGGTCAGCGTGGAAATGAATGAGTGACAGAAGCGTCAGGCAGCACACATGGAGGTGTATGGGAATACATGCAAATGTAGTACTTCCAATATGTGCACTGAGCCCTACGATAGGCAGTGAGGATGAAATATGTAAGACAATGCCTAAAAGCTCTAATAGGAGAGCTTGCATGAGTTTCCTGAGCAGACTACAGGAGATATCTTTGTTAATTTATCAGTTTGGAGATATCTCATGATTTTTCCTTGGACCCTAAGAGGAAGGCTGGGCAAGACTCTGAGGGGTGCCGTATCGCACTCTGGGGTTTAGGTATCTAAGCCTGGGAGAGCTGGTGATGGGTCTCCAGCAGAAGGAACACGAAGCACTTTGGGTTTCGTGTTTATTAACTATGTATTTTTCCATATTCCTATTAAATCGAGGCTCAAAAATAATAGCTGCTAAATTCTGGATATATTTTCTGTAAGAGTTAGAGGAAAATGCTATTTTCTGTAGAGACAATATTATTCTACTAACAGAAAGTATTTGGAAAATGTGACTTGATTTGTAGAAATCTATTTTAAGATAGTCTGTCTGAGAAGGTACTTCTGTTTCTATCGGAGGAAAGAAGAGGTGCAGACAGAGTACAGCCACGGGAAGGGTCGCCATAGCTCAGCTTCCTGCCATGACTGTGGTATGGCCATGGCACGATTTGTGGTGCTAATTGAGACTGTAAAGAAGAGAAGCGGCTCTCGACATTGACAAGGCTTTCTCATGAAGCCACACGGGGAAGTCAGGAAGAACAAGCAATTGCCTCCCCAGGCATAAGCAGCTCCTAGATGCTCCCTGAGAACACGGCAGTCTTGGGAAGTACAGTGGTGAGAGCTCAATCGCCCGGGCATCTGCTGCTCTCTACCATGTGACTGCTCATGTGTGTGACTCATTGAACTCAGTCCCCAATCCTCCTGGACAGAGTGGCTAAGGATGCAGGCTCAGAGCACTTGCTGTCTGGAGTCACAGCCTGCCTGGCCTCCAGGACTCCCAGGGGAAAGCTCTGGTGGGTCATGTCAGCACCATCCAATAGCCAGTAGCATTCGTCTAGGCACCTGCCATGTGGGTCACGGGGCAGACTAGGCAGCTCCTTTAGATGGGGGTGGGCACCGAACTTCAGCTGGATTCAGGATTTGGGGCAGGCAAACATACACGCTTGGTGTGATAGAAAGTGTGCCAGCCTGCGTGTGAGGGCCACCGTGGCTGCTTTCTCAGGACAGGGCCACCAGCAAGGCAGGGCTGCCCAGGACCATGGCCTGCCATCGGGTACCCGAGGGGGTGTGCTCAGTCCAGAGGTTCAGGAGGCGAATTTGCCAGCAATATTATCACTGTCACCATCGTGCACAGTGTGCATGTGTGCACATACATATACATAAGCACGTACTTGTTAGTCCATATCATACAGTATATAAATATTACATACGTTATTATAGAATACACAGGAACTTAGCTTCTAAATAACATAAAGTTAAGTTCAGAAAGAAACAAGGGAACACTTCACCTGTTCAATATCCCACAGAGGTCTCATTTCTGCAGACCATGGGGAACAGGCTGCATAACCTGTTCTGAGAGTAAAGCTACGTACCGCTGGGTGTGGCATCACTGACATACTTGTATTATTATTCTTTTTCCTTTTTAATGTTGTCAGAGGATGTGCGTGCTTGTCAGAGACAGGAGAGAGAGGAGGACGCGCTCTTCGGCGGATGGTCATACAACCTCCTCCTCCATTTCTCCGTCCCTTCAGGATTTTGGGCAGGCAAACACATACGCTTGGTGTGTTTTCAAGAACTGCCAAGTCTAGGACTCGAATCACATGGTCAGCCAGCAGTCCCAACACCAGGCTACGGGGTGGTCCTCTTTTTGGTTTGTTTGTTTTTTTTGCCACAGAGTGCAAGTAGAGAGACAGAGGGAGGTAAAGTGAGGAATCACTCCCTGGAGGGAATGGCCACACTGTAATCCCTTCTTCTCCATTTTCCTATAGGCATTTTGGTATGCATGCACACATGCCTGGTGTGATTTTCAAGGTGACATGTCTGGGATTCAAACCACCATCAACCATGTGGGAATTTAGAGACTTAACTACCAACCTACCTTCTGGCCCCCCACCCCTTTTATTTTTTGGAGACGTTTTTGGTATAGGATGCGTGTGCTTGCTGGAAAGACAGAGGAGAAACAGATAGAAAGTGAGAAATCACCCTGCAAGGGAGATACCCAGGTCACAGTCCCTTCTCCTCCATTCTCCTCTCAGGGTCTTGGGCATGCATGCACATACACCCAGCATAAGTTTAAGCCGCTGGGTCCAGAACTCAAACTAGAGTCGACTCCATTGGAGTTCAGCCATAACCATTATACCATCTGTTGGTCCCTTTTTAAAAAAATTGATACCCCAAATCTCCATTTGGGGGCCAGTAAATGGCATAGTGGTTAAGGCACTGGACTCCATGTGGGGCGATCTTGATTCTGGTCCCAGACCCAGCTGCTTGTAACTCATGCTGGGCGCATGTGCGTGTGTGCTCAAAATCCTGAGAGGAGAAGGGATTGTGGTATGGCCAACCCCACTGAAGGGGCAACTTCTTGCTTTCTGTCTCTCTCTGTCTCTCCAGTGAGTGCATCTACCCTATTTCAAAAATCTGTCAAAAAACAAACAAAAATGAAACCAACATCTCCATTTGAACAAGCCGAGTTAGAAAATGCCCTAGGATTACTGGTTATGACTACCAAGGGTAAAAATTCATTAAGTTGTTTTCATGAAAAATGGCATGCAGGGACCAGCGGTTAGCGTAGTGGTCGCAATGGTTATGTCGCTGGACTCCCACATAGTCGACCGCAGTTCACGTCCCAGACCCAGTGGCTTAAACTCACGCTGGGCGCGTGTGCGTGCGTGCCCAAGATCCTGAGAGGAGAATAGAGGAGAAGGGATTGCAGCGTGGCTATCCCCCATGGGGGGTGATTTCTCGCTTTCTGTCTCTCTGTCTGTCTCTGTCTGTCTGGCGAGTGCACGCACCCTATAGCAAACACCTCTCCAAAAAAAAAAAATTGGCATGCTTCACAAATACTGAAGTAATGGTACAATAACTTCCTACTCAGCCAGCATCAGCAACTGTCAATGTTTTTATAGTCATTTTATTTACCCTTCCCTCCCTTTTTGCTGAAGTTTGAAAGTGAAATTCTCATGCATGAAAGAAACTGGAGAAGATCAGAGTATACCATGTTCAGGGATGTTTTTGCCTACAGCTTTGTCTCTGGTGCTGTTACTAAAACCCACTTGTTGGTTCAAAGGTTCAGCACCTTGTCTGCAACACAGAATGACCCAAGGGAAACTGTAAGCCCCATTTCTGCTCCACTCCAGGCTGAAATTGAGGGTCAGAAGAAAAAACAAAGGACAGCAGACCAGCAGGTAGCATGGTGGTTAAGATGCTGGACACTCCCACATGGCAGACCACGGCTCAAGTCCTGGACCTGGTGGCTTGCTTTCCCACTTCCTCTCTTTCTCTCTCTGTCTCTCTCTGGTCAAATTAAAATGAATAAATGAAAAAAAAATTTAAAAAAGAAAACAAACAAAGGACATAGCAACAGAATCCAAGTAGGAAGACATTAGAAAAGGAACTTTCAAGTGCTTTCTTGTACAACTTAGCTGTTCAGGTTAGCATATAATCATTTGAACTTCCTAATAAAGTTGCTTTTCTTTAGAAAGAAAAGAACATAACCAGTTAGTGCTGTTTGTCTAAGGGTACAACTTTTCCCTTTAGCACACTTTTCTTTATATTTCCTCAGCCATTGCCCAAATTCTGTTGTGGCCCTGGGAATGCCACTTGCTATGGCCTCAACTAGAATAATCTTCATTTTTCTCTGAGCCTCTGAACAAGGAATTGGTCATTCAACTCTTCAGCTCTCTAGGGATCCCATGAAAGTGCTTCAGCCAGTTTGTGAATGCCTAGAGAACAAAGCGAATATGCATTACATTTGTTTACTATCTAGGGCTGGGGTCTTCAACCCCAGGGGCCGGGTCTGAGTCCTGTCAGGAAGCAGGCGTGCAGCAGGAGGTGAACTGCAGGCAAGTGAGGAGAGCTTCATCTGTATTTACAGCCTCTCCCCATCACTGCCTTACTGCCTGAGCGCTGCCTCCTGTCAGAGCAGCAGCGTTAGATTCTCACCGGAGTATCCAGATGGGACTCTCTAGTAGCAGGAAAACAAGTTCGGGCTTCCACTGAGGCTGCATTATGGTGAGTTGTACAATTACTTCATTATATATTATAATGTTAGTGCACTGTAAATGCACTTTATGTAATCTACTTGTATCATCCCCAAACCACCTCCCTCCCACCTCCCATCCCCCATCAATGGAAAAATTATCTTCCACAAACTCCTTTCTCTGGTACCAGAAAGATTGGAGACCACTGATACCGGGAGTTCCAAAGTTTCTATCACCTCCTCATGGTGTCTACTACAAAAAGTTAAGAACTTCTGCCTCTACCATATCTCAAAAGTACATCAAACATACTTCCTCATGCTTACCCTTTAGCTAATTCTTTGTGTCAAAATCCTGAGCTTGGGGGGACCAGCAGTTAGTGTAATGGCTATGTCACTGGACTCCCATGTAGTCGACCATGGTTCGAGTCCTGAACCTGATGGCTTAAACTCACACTGGGCGCATGTGTGTGTGTGCCCAAGATCCCAAGAGGAGAATGGAGGAGAAGAGATTGCGGTGTGGCCATCCCCCCTGGGGGGGTGAATTCTCGCTTTCTGTCTCTCTGTCTCTCTGGTGAGCACTCACACCCTGTAGCAAAAACCTCTAAAAAAAAAAAAAAATCCTGAGCTTGGGCCAGCCCAGTGGCATGGTGGTTGAGGCAGCTGGGTCCCACATTGCCAACTGCATGATTCAAGTTCCGGACCCGGTGGCTTGAGAAGCACTCTGGGTGTGTGTCTATGTGTGCCCGAAATCCCCAGAGGAGAAAGGAAGAGAAGGGATTGTGGTGTGGCCATCCTCCTGGGGTGGGGTGGGGTGATACCTCCCCCACCCCCCAGGATCCTTCCATGTTTTCCTGCAGAATTAAGCAGGCCACTTCCCTACTGCCCACATTCTGTCCAGATGGCATCCACCGACAAGTACTCATGAGGTACCCGCCCTGTGCCAGGCCCTGCCCAGCGCTTACTGAGGGGCAGTGTCTGCTATCCAGCCCTTAGAAGAAGGCAAGGAGCACCCTAGAATCCGGCAGAATCCTTAGAAGAGGGCAAGGGACACCCTAGAATCTGGCAGAATCCTTAGAAGAGGGCAAGGAACACCCTAGAACCCCGTAGAATCCTTAGAAGAGGGCAAGGGACACCCTAGAATCCGGCAGAATCCTTAGAAGAGAGCAAGGAACACCCTAGAACCCGGTAGAATCCTTAGAAGAGAGCAAGGAACACCCTAGAACCTGGTAGAATCCTGCACCCAAGGACATGCCCCCGTGGTGGCTGCACGGACGGACACAGAAACCAGCAGCGGCATTCAGCTCCAGAAGTAACACCAGGATCATTTATTTTTCTCCTTTAAATGTAAAAAAGGAGACTTTATAGAAAAAGAGAAATGTTCATTCGATCATCCTGGGCATGGTGACCTAGAGGCTCAAGTATAGATTTCCCCCACTCCAGTCACCCCAATGTGAGTGGCATTGAAAAACTAAGCTAGAATCGGAAAGTACGAGGTGGTCTCCAACAGCTCACTTGGCAGCATCTTACCTGTACCAACGTCTGTGGGGACACAGTGGGGGCCCGAGAAACTTCCATGCCGGAGAACTAACTCACCCTGAAGTCCCCCGTGGGACCCTCCCCTCACACACAGAAGGCAGCGGAGTGGTTATCAAGCGTGCTAGTTTTTCGACACTGGGCACTATTTTATGGTGACTGCGTTAATAGTAGGGACCTAGCAAAACGTAAGTAACCCCGCTGTTACAAAGGCAATGGGGGAAAGTGGAGTCTACGTCCAACTTGACGCAAAAAGATACTTCTAGTTCATCCGAGAGGCCACTCTGACGGCGCCGGTCCTGCTTCTGTAGGTGAAGCGCGCTGTCGTGGGATCCGGAGCGGCAGGGCGGTAACCCTCCGACCCCGATATCAACCGGGAAGCTGCCATTGAAGCCGGAGGTCGCAGGGATCAAGTGAGAACGGCCGCGCAGAGCGTCACGCCGCTGTCCCCCAGGTGCAGCGCGGCGGCGCTCGGGCGACAGGTGTGCCCGCGGCGTCCTCGCCTACGTAGGGCGGGCCCGGCCGCGGACGGGCGGCGCAGGAGGGCGCGGAGCCGGCGGGAAGGTCAGCGTCCTGCCCAGCGGGGCGGGCGCCTGAGCC